>NC_053414.1:10784516-10864516 GCF_016859285.1 Xiphias gladius | reverse complement strand
ACATCAGATTGCTGCTGAAATTAGGGAATAATCAAATCACTACAGTGCAAATAAGCACTCACAAGTATCCAGTTATTTCGCTGGATGAATGGTGATGACTTGTTAAGCACCTCTTTATGCAAGACATTGTGTGTGTGTGTGTGTGTGTGTATGTGTGTATTTATATGTGTGTGACAGGCGTTGCTGCCTGCAGCAGGCCTGCTCCAGCTGAACGAGGTGAAAAAGGCTTGTTGCGAGTTTCTGAGCTCTCAGCTTCATCCGTCCAACTGTCTGGGAATACGAGCCTTCGCCGACCTACACGCCTGCTCTCAGCTCCTCGCACAGGCCAACAGCTACGCAGGTTTGTGTGTGCGCGCAGAGCTCTGTTTTTGTATGTGTGCGTGAGTGTGTGAGAGTCACTGTTTTTTTCCTTGCTATACTGAAACAGATTTGTGTGTGTCCTGGAGGATGTGGGAAATTGAATGAGACAGAATGAGAACGGGCTTAATTAGTGAAAATGTGGAAGTTAGAGAGAGGAAAAAACTGCGTTCATCCGCCATCATAAAGTGCTTTTTTTTTTTTTCATTTTATATTTTTGTTGACAGAACAACATTTCACTGAGGTGGTTGGGAGCGAAGAGTTCCTTAATTTGGGCATGGAGCAAGTGTCCAGCCTGATCGCCAGCGACAAGCTCACCATCCCCACAGAAGAGAAGGTACACACACACACACACACACACTCACCCTGCTCAATATGTTGTACACCATGGACCAAATTGTGTGTTTTTTGTGTCTGATGGGCTTCAAGTGTCTGTGTGTTGATCTTCCTCTAGGTTTTTGAAGCGGTGATAGCTTGGGTCAACCACGATAAAGATGTCCGCCAGGAACACTTGGCTCACCTGATGGAGCATGTGCGCCTGCCGCTCCTCTCCAGAGAGTACCTGGTGCAGGTATGAGCGGCTGCATCTGCATGCTTTTGTTGGAGCTCTTAAACGAACTCACGTGAGCTTTGTTATGATAGTACGCAGTTTAACACCACTTAACACCACCAATTATGTTTTGACCACAGTATAACAATAACTCCTGCTTAACGAGCTTACTGTGCGTAAATGTCATTTTTGTTTCATTACCTCGGGAGGCTAAACTTTGTCTGTGTTAACCAGCCTAAAGCCGAACAACATGTTGCTATGTATCTAGTTTACGGTAGAAATTGTCCAACTATTTTTTTCTGCTTTTGTTGAAACAGGGATGAGGTGGCAAACACATCAGGTGATGTCTTTTCCCACACCAGTGCCAAATGAAGTTTTAGTATATCATGAAGTACTCGTGACATATAAAAATCTTCAGACACGTAATCTCCAAGGGTAGCTTGACAGAATTGTGATTCAGAGATCTGGGACGACCCACTGATCTCAGTTTTTAATTTGTTCTGGGTTTTGTTTATGACTGTAACCATTTGCAGATACAGACGACTTTAAATGTCACTATTTCACTGTTGCTCTGACAGAACTAAGCAAAGATTTGTACAAATTGACAATGAGCTTTTCCAAATGACCTACCAAGCCGTTTTTTTCCCCCCTTAGACTCAAAAATGTATTTGTCACGTACTTAATGGCACATAATACGGCTTTGCTATCATCACCATAGGTTGTGCATAGTATCATGAAAGAGGTTATATTAATATTGTATTTATAGTAAAAACGAACTAGTATTGACGTAAAGAGCGAATTTCAATTAAAGAAAAACGAAAGAGAGCAAAGGCAAAAACAGTGTACAGCGTAATGAGTAGTAGAATATAAGATAGTAATTAAAAGTGAATATGGAGCATGGAATATGAAATATAGTGCAATATTGGACATGAGAATGCAGAACAAAACGTAAGTATGGATATTTCAAGTAAAACGTAAGATGTCTTGTTATGTGTAGAATGTAATGTGCATACAAGAGTGAAATACGACATCATCAGGCAGTACTGGAAGCAGGATTTTAATATTTAATAATTTCCCTATTGTTGCTGTTTCTGGGTATCAAAGGAGCTAAAACACCTAGTAAACACCAAGCAAGCAGAGTAGAGCTAAAGTGTTTATTAATTTGACATCCACAAGGAGAGTTTTGCGGTTTCTTCCCTCTCGCAGACGCCAGGCTGCTCTGTATGTGTGCTGATTTGCTTCCACTGCCAACAAAACAACCTTTTAGTTGATCTGAATTTTTGACAGCACTTGGATTCATGTAAAAACGAACCTATGAATGAAACAGTAGTGTGTGATCGGTTGTGAAGAGAATGTTGACAGTTCTTCTCTATTAAAAAAGTTCATTTTGTTGTTTGTGATTCAAAAACAAAAAAAAAAATTTAAAAATCTAACTTTCCAATAGGAAATACATTTTCAAAGTTTCAGTGGTCTTTATGTGAGTCATTTAGGCCTATAGAGTCAGATTAAACTCTCAGTAGATCGATATTGGACAAGTCGCATGCTGTTACCCTTGTTGTGGATGTGTTTTAGTTGAGTTTAGTCTTTCAGCTGATTTCGCTGACATTTAACATTGATGTTTATGGCCAAAGCTGTGTAGCATTTCATCTTTTTTCAGAAAAAACATCATGTATTTCCCCCACATCTACAAACACAAATTAACCGGCATCAGTAGAATCAGTATTAGTCTTTATTCACGATGATATCCTGTTCAGAATTTCCTTTGCTTTTAGTTGAAATATGTCACAACAATAGAAAATGCTGCTGAGTCAGAATATACTGTAGTTCTCTGTAAATCCTGCTGGCTGATTTGCTCTTCTCTCACTGTTTGGTTGTGTCAGCGGGTAGAGGAGGAGTCTCTGATCAAGAATAGCAGTGCGTGTAAAGACTACCTGATTGAGGCCATGAAGTACCACCTGCTGCCAGCTGACCAGCGGGCTCTGATGAAGACTGCACGCACCCGCATGAGGACTCCAGCCTGCTGTCCTAAGGTATAGACACAGTCACTACTGAGTTTTTACCACAGCAGAAGGTAGTTTGAGGACTTAAAAAGGGAAAAGCAATAATTGATCTACAGTTCATCATGTTTTGACACTGCTGTTTGGGGATGTTTTTAGGTGATGGTGGTGGTTGGAGGCCAGGCTCCCAAGGCTATCCGCAGTGTTGAATGTTACGATTTTGAGGAGCAGCGGTGGTACCAGGTGGCTGAACTCCCCACCAGAAGGTGCAGAGCAGGTAGGAAACCCTTGAAAACAGTACTATAAATTGCATCACGGTTACGAGGCTAGATCCTGTGAGGAACGTGGGTCCATCAGAGGACATGAGTTCCAGACTAAACCTTCACCCCCTACCAAGATGAGACGGTTTGGCATCACAAAAACTAATGGTGCATTCAGGTGGTCCTCATCTACCTGTAAATCATACAGTTCCAGGGTGTGTTACAAGAACGTTCCCATTGACGGTGAATAAAGCGGTAAATTGAGTTTCACTCTGCAGTGCTTGTGTTACTGGAAAAAGGTGTACCAGGTTAACCTGGTTAACAGTTTATCTGTGAGTTTACCTGTAATTCATAAGTATGAGTATAAGCATTGATTTTTATTTTTTTTTTGACACAACCTGGTGGCACTAATAATGAGGTGGAGATCCACCCCTGTGGACCATTTCCACTTTGAGGCTCCTTCAGCTTTCATCCTTATTAAACCAGGCAGCGTGACTCTGTAGATCTGTGTGTTGATGTTTAAGGTTCCCCTGTTTTTGTCTTCAGGTGTGGTGTACGTGGGCGGTTGTGTGTACGCAGTCGGCGGTTTCAACGGTTCTTTGCGCGTACGGACGGTCGACTGCTACGACCCGATGATGGACCGCTGGACCAGCGTGAGCAGCATGCAGGACCGTCGGTCAACGCTCGGAGCTGCTGTGCTCAGTGGGCTCCTGTACGCTGTGGGAGGCTTTGATGGCAGCACAGGTACCGTTGTGTTAAATGTGTGGCTGTGTTAAAACGTTAAAACATGAGGATGAAACAGGCTTTAAAAGTTTGTGTAGCGACATTGAATTTTAAAATATGTGATTGTTTATGGCGTTTTTGATACATGTTCTGTGTGTTTGCAGGTCTGTCGACAGTCGAGGCGTACAACGCTAAGACAGACGAGTGGTTCCACGTGTTACCCATGAGTACCCGACGCAGCAGTGTGGGAGTGGGTGTCGTCAATGGTGAATACAATTCCCAGTTTGGTTTTACAGTCAGCATTTAGAAATAGATTGAAAGGATGGACAAAATAATAGAAAATGCAAAACAATTTAATACCATAGTCCTGTAATAAATACAACTCTGGTAAAGGTTATGTTTTTTTTTTTTCTTTTGTTTTGAGACTGAGACAGAACCTACAGTTTGTAGAGGCAGGAATTCGCTTGATGCTCCTGATATAATGACATATTATTGGAATTTTAACAATATTGTGATTTGGTATAACATGTTTATATAATTTATACAATATAAAAAACTTTAAAAAAAGCTTGTGGTTTATTATTGGATTGATTTCTTTTTTTTTTCTCCCCCTCCAGTAGTTTATTCAGCAAATGCCCTGTTAAATCATGTTGGTGAAGGTGTTCTTATGATTACTTTTTCTTGTTTGCCAGTGCAGTTTCTTTTACTCTGTGTTTTAATTGCGGTTATCTAAATTGCCGGTGTATTTTTCACAAAAACTGAAAAATTAGGTGATTTAGCAAGATGTGAATCTAAAAAATGAGGAAGATGATTCACAAGAAAAATGCCCTCCCAAAGTTATCCCAACTAGAACGTCATCCACACAGAATGAAAGACCATTCAGCAGGCAACCCACTTTATTAATCTATGAAACAAGGAGAAATAAGTTTATAACCCATAAAGTAAAAGTTATGAAATCAAGAAAAACTAAAATACTTAAACAACAAAATACTTAAAGGAGTACTTCTGCAACAAAATACTGCAAAATATGGCATACCCTGCATCAACAACTCTGTCAGCCTGCATGGCTACTTTATTAATGCGTTTCTGTTATTTTGTCCACCGCTGTGCCTCGTTCTAAGTTATGTAATATATGCCTTCTTTGTGTGTTTTTTCAGGGATCCTGTATGCAGTCGGAGGTTACGATGGAGCGACAAGGCAATGTCTGAGTACAGTAGAAGCTTATAACCCGAAAAGCAACACGTGGAGCTACATAGCTGAGATGGGCACAAGACGCAGCGGTGCAGGTGTGTGTCTGAGTGTGTGTGTGTGGCCCATGTGCACGGTGGTTGGTTAACTGCAAAATATTTTTATAGAAGTGTTAAAACGTGCACCAAAATAAAGATAAATGATTCGTACAGATTTACCATCAAACAATACAAAAATACACTGATGGTTACATATTTTAAAAAAACATTAAAGAGACAGGGGAGAAAGATGAACTTTCTAATTTCAGGACCAAAATGAGACAGAAATATTTAGCGTCTCCTGTAAAAACCATTGCCATAAATATTATTAACCGTGTGTCCAATGTCTTCTCAGGTGTAGGTGTGTTAAAAGGTTTACTCTACGCTGTGGGGGGACACGACGGTCCGTTGGTGAGGAAGAGTTGTGAAGTCTATGATCCGTCCTCCAACAGCTGGCGGCAGGTAGCTGACATGAACATGTGTCGACGCAACGCAGGTAAGCAAGACAGTCCGTCCACCAGACGTCCTGAGATGTGAGAAGTTCCTCTATTCGATGCTCATTATTCTTCATTCTGTGTAAATGCACGTGTGTGTTTTCAGGTGTGTGTGCTGTAAACAACTTACTCTATGTGGTGGGAGGAGATGATGGCAGCTGTAATTTGGCTTCTGTGGAGTTCTACAATCCGAACTCGGACAAGTGGACACTGCTGCCAACCTGCATGAGCACAGGACGCAGTTATGCAGGTGTGAACATAGACACTGACAAAATGGAAAGGTGTTTGTTTGTAAAGTGCTGCAACGTAGTTACAGCAAGCCACGCCGATTTAACTTTAAACATGTTGCATCCAAAATGCAGGCGGCTGTAGGAAGCCGAACCTATGGTTTAGGCATAATGAGATTATCATATCATTTGTTGATTTACCGTCACTATTCTGTTGTCCAAATCAATAATTGCAGACAAATTGGTCATTAAAAATTAAAAACACACATTATTTAAATTTTTGTGATGTCTGATCTATAACAACAATGGAACACATTCATTGCATAGCATTGAAAAGTTTGGGATTTTGCATACATCCACCATAAAGTGATATGTATCGGCACCAAAATAAAATATTCTTACTCATTATTGCCCAGCCCTATTCCAAGACTCATGTACAGTAATGCAGCATCAGTAAACTGAACAAAGCCCGCTCTTGTTTACTAATGTTTACCAAATGATACCAGAGGGGCACAGGAAGCAATAGATGTAATTTTGCGGTGCCAGCTTTCGCTGCCTCGCTGCTGTTCAGGAGATGGCATCATGACCTTTAGTCTGATGTGAGACTGTGTGTGGGCAGAAAAATATCCAGTATATACGGTGGATCAAAGTTCTACAGCATGGGAATTACTGAATTACTGATACTTATAGTGATATTTGAGAGTTTGAAAAAAAAACTGATAACATAAAAAAATTCTTTTTAATAAGGATTCCCTCATATGGGTTATTAAAGGATTGTGAGCAAGAAAACTTGTCAATGCTTTTCTAGTGAACTACGTAAAGGCGACACTTTCTAAATGACCTCAAAAATGTCTTTGGCACCTCATTACCACAATTTCTGGTTACTTACTGGCCGACATATATGCAGATACTGATATACAATATCCGTGTTAAGCTAAAACTGGTAAGGACGCTGTTTTCTCTCCTTGTTCTGTAGATGGTTGCATAACGTATTTTTGCATGAAATTCAATTCACTTTATCGTAGAAGTTACACAAGGACATCAGACAGAGAATGAAATATCATACTTATCATATCAAGAAAGTCACATGCAGTTCATTGCTAATGCAACTATTACAAATATTCCTACTCTTAAAACTGGTGTTCCTACTGAAAGTAATAGCAACAGTAACTGTATTGGACATAAAAATGTTTTGCTTTGATTTTTTTTTTTTTTTTTTCCAGTATTTTTACATTTATATTAGAGATTTCCATAAAAATTATGTGTGGCAATAGTGATGCACCATCAAAATTTTAGGGCTTTTATTTCTTTGATTACAGGTGTGGCTGTGATTGACAAGCCCTTATGACCGCTCTTGACACCTGCCACTGATTCGGAGCGGAGGGTATTCTCCTGCTGAATACTGATCTTGGATCTGTCTATGACGCCAATGCTTGGATGTTGGGCAGCATTAGCGCAGGCACTGACACGGATGAAGAAAATGATAAGATTGTTGTTGTTGAGGATGATGATGATGAAGATTTTTGCACTTACCTGAACAGGGGGAGCTGTAACAAACGGGGGGGGGGCTAAACCCGCGTTTTAATCCCCCCCCCCCGGAAGGACTGCAGCAGTGACTGGACAAACCAGTTCGAAGCGCCACTGTACCAATGCAGTGCCACTGAAACGCTACTGAAATGAAGCTACTATAACTGCAAAGTTACTTTAACATTACTAAAGTTAACACGAACCAGCTCCGAGAAAGACCACTGATCTAATCTATGGGAGATGAAGGCAGAGAACGACCGTTTGTGGCTGAAATCTTTGTTTCTCCTTCTTTTTTATCCTCCTGAGAAGTGTATGTGTTTGTCCGTCTGAGTGTGTGTGTGTGTGTGTGTGTGTGTGTGCTTGCATTTAAAGGTGCTCCATTGCTTGCACATGTGAGCATGTGTGTTTGTGTGCATCTGAGTCTCTGTGGTGATGCCTGGTCCGACGCCGCATGAATGCACTCTGTCTGACCTCTGACCTTTACAGTGTTGCAGTTTGGCTGTTCAAGAGTGCCTGAATGTCAATTTACACGTCCCTCTTTTTCTCCTTTTCTTATGCCTTGAGTACTGCTACTGGACAGAGCACAGCTGGACTCGGCTGCTGCTCTGGGATAAGGAAATCCATTTTGAGAACTGACTTTAGATCGGTGTGTCGGTTGCATTAGACGCATGAATTCAGAACAACTGTGAGAAGCAGTCGCAGAAAATCTACATTTCTTCTGGAAAAAAAAACAAAAAACCAACAACAAGAAAACAAGACCTCACTGGAATACTAACACCTCTGGTAAAGGAGAAGCCTCGTTTCATCTTGCCAAAAACAGTGAGAGACAGAGGGAGAAGCTGTTGGAGATGAAAAACAGTTGGATGTATCAGTGCTTTATCGTCACCTGGCAGCCGTCTTTACTGTGGTTGTAACCACTAATGACAACAACAGCCTGAACTCACTGCATGGTCCCCATCTCTAACCTCTTATCCTTGAACAGTACCCTCTTCTCCCCTGGTGTAGCAACCCTATTAACTACTGCACACCCTGACGTACTATGAATGTGCCAATTTTAATATGTCTCTTCTTTTCCGTCTCTCTTTATTACTCTACTAATCTGTTTTCTCTCTCTCTGGAAAGTGACCAAACCTACTCTTGATTTTCTTTTTTCTTCAGTCTCTTTTTCTTCCGTCTCCTCCTATATTGAAAATTGCTATAATAGTAACTGGTATCGCTGTTTCTTGTCAGTGTATTGAGGAATGTCATGTAGGCTAATGACTTTGAAAATGTTTCATTACTTGTTTTATATTATCATTAATAAATATGCTTCTTGTATTTAAAGCAGTGAAATGATATAATCTGTTTTTAAAACTTTGCCAAATCAGTAAAATGTTGAAATGGAATGTGCATGTGTGATATTTTATTCATTTTACAGCAACCCATTTATTATGAAGTCAAACAGGCTGGATATTTAACCTCTGTAATATAAAGGCCCAAATTCATTCTGGAGCAGCACAACAATGAGCCCAAAAATACAGTCATAAAGAACTATCTTCAGCTACAAGAACAAGGAGTCCTGCAGCAGGTGGTCTGGCCCCACAGAGCCCTGATCTCAACATCATGAAGTCAGTCTGGGACTACATGAAGAGACTGAAGACGCTGAGTCAGACTCAGTCCACAGAGGAACTGTGGCAAGTTCTCCAAGATGCTTGGAACAACCTTCCTGCCGAGTACCTGGGTGCTGTTTTAAAGGCCAAGGTTGGCCACATCAAATATTGATTTGATCTAGGTTTTTTATGTTTATATCACTTTGAGTGAAGTGAATTGATAACTAGAGACTCATGTGGCATTACTTTTAAAGGAACCTTCACTTTACTTTTAATGCCTAAAACTTTTGTACAGCATACAAAAGCATTGTTTTGATTGATCATATTGACCAATTTCAAATTAAATTCAAATTATTCATGTCATGATTAAATGTTAAATGTGACAAAGACTGAGATGAGACGCAATTTATAATGCAGAGTAACGTGTTTTTAATAAATTTACTTTCTTTTAAAAGGGAAAAAACATCAGTTTGGTGCTACTTTAGGGTGTAATAGTAATATGTTAACAGGGTAAATTATGAATAATTCTCACAATTTACTTTCAAAGCCTTTGCAACATTTTTAGAAGTCGTTTGAATATGTTGTAATGTAAATTTAGGATGGAGGACACGCGCATGACTCAAAGTTGTCTGACCACCCCATCTCTTCCCCGGACAATCCATTCAACACCGCAAGGGTTATGAAAGCAGGGCTCGCCTCTGATTGGCTGTTGCTTTGGAAACCTTTAGTCTCACTATCATCACTCCATCAGGCGGACCAACCAGAGAGGCCGCTCGGCCCTCCGACGTCAGTCTCCTCTCATCTCGGCCAATCAGATGGTTCGATATCACTGTACTTCACCCGGCCGTCCGCCTCTCGCGCAGGTAGACGGGACGTACCGCGGAAGGGTGAGAGTCTTACGTTGTTTTTGTCTACGATTGAAACATTTAGCGGAATTTCCAGCTGAATTGGCAAATGCTTTATTTGTTATTCAGGCATATGGAGTAGGAATGGAGGCGGAAAGCTGTGTCGCCAGTTGTGGAATCCTGTAAAGGATATTTAGGCCTGTTATATCTGAGACGGACGGTTGTTATTTTTAATTAATAGACACTTAATCAAGCTAGTGTGCAAGAACAAGTGACACACTGACCATTATAAGGGATAATGATATAGCGTGAGAGGGGTAGTTTTATCTATAACAAACTTTTAGCGGCTGCCAGTGTTTATCACCTTGTTGTATTGAAGTGTATTAGTGGTCTCACAAACAGTCTACTATTAGTGCCATTCTGCGTGCTTGTAATTATTATTTAATGAATTAAATGGCGTTTAACAATGCTGGCTTGGACATGTCATGCAACACTGTTTAAGGCAAAGTGCACCTCGACAATTCTGCTCAGAATTGATGTTAAAAAAAAAAAAAACTTGTACAAGGTATAAATACTGCAAATATTGAAGACGAGATGTAGTAAAAAAAAGAAAAAAAGTATTGTATATATGCAGCATTCTGTAGATTATCTAACGAGTTTTAACAACCAACATTGCTCCATTAAGTAATGTATATGTGCAGCAGACCTTTCTTCTTAATTCTCTCTTTTGGTAAAGTGATTATTAATTTCTGTGAGTTTCATGTTTCTTTGGTGCATTTTTATCGGCATTATTCATTTAATTCCCTCATATTGTACCGGTTATATTATTTCTTTAGCCTTGATATGATGATGACCGTTGTTTTTATTACATGTAGTTTCTCTGTTTTAAGGATTGTTTCTGTTGCCCCTCCTATTCTTAAAAATATTTTTGTAAATTTTACAAGAGAAACTTAGAGTGGAATTAGTTGTAATGCTGCATGTAAGTACTGTACATGTAACATCGAGTTCCTGTTTTCCAGTCTTCTCTTCAGACCTGCAGTCACCTTGCGTCTTCCATCATGGCGGTGAACGGCACGGCAGACATCTTGAGCTCTGCCTACCTAGCAGTGGAGTATGTAGATGCAGTGCTTCCAGAAAACCCCTTCCAGCCCTCGCTGGAACGTGCCTGGGGCTACATGTTGGACAACTACACCAAGTTCCAGATTGCCACCTGGGGGTCGCTCATCGTCCATGAGTTCATCTATTTCCTTTTCTGCCTACCTGGTTTCCTCTTCCAGTTCATGCCCTTCATGCAGAAATACAAGATCCAACAGGTTTGTGTTTGTTTTTGGTTGTTGGACATAATTTTATCACTACAGTCTGAGGTTGCTCTAAATAAGCCTTCCCACTGTGCATGCAGGACAAGCCGGAGACTTGGGAGAAACAGTGGAGATGTTTCAAGATGCTGCTGTTCAACCATTTCTGTATCCAGCTGCCTTTGATCTGTGGGACTTATTACTTCACTGAATTCTTCAACATCCCGTATGACTGGGACTCCATGCCGCGCTGGTCAGTGTGATGACAGTAATACACACCTCTACGCGTCATATTCAAAGTACACTAGATATACAGCAGTGTAGAGTAGTCAAATAACTGCTACACACACTCACTTGCAGTTGAACCATGAACTTTATAGGGTTGCAAAAAATATTGTTTTCTTTTTGTAGGTAGTAGCAAGTTTTTTTTTCAACTTTATTGACAAAATATTGACTACAGTGTACAAAAAAGAACAAGAGCAATATATTACACAAAACCAGGAAAACGATCAAAAGAACAAACAGTCCAGCAACAAACAAGGACATGAAGGGACAACAACAACACAGGGTAAAAAACTTAATAAGGCCCAATTGAAAAATAACACAACACATAAGAAAATAGCAAATAGAAGAACGGACATCCAGAACAGAATAAAGTTTAATTTGTTAATACTAATAATAGTATATAGCCAGTATACACGCAGTTCAACTCTTTCATGGACATGTATTAATCCACATTATTATTATTATTATATAGCTGATTATTTTGAACTTAGACATCCCTTTTTTTCCCCCTTTGTATGCATATGAATCATATTGTATGCTGTTAGTTGATGCTGTGGTCTCTTGCATTAAAACGCCAATTGGCGGGGCGTTAACTCACTGAGTTTTTCTCTCCCTCTGTTTTTCTCCAGGCCGTACCTCCTGGCTCAGTGCTTTGGTTGTGCTGTTGTTGAAGACACCTGGCACTACTTCCTCCATCGCCTGCTGCACCACCGCAGGATCTACAAATACATCCACAAAGTCCACCATGAGTTCACTGTGAGTAAAACACACAAGTGATAAGATAAATAAACACAAACAAACCCCTTTCTGGTTAATCTCTTGACAGTGCAGTTAGTTATTAAGCATGTAGTAGCTCCCATTCAGATGAAAAGGTGAATGCAAACACATCATGGCATGTAAAAGGCTCTCTGCTGTCCCTCAGGCTCCGTTTGGCATGCAGGCAGAATACGCCCATCCCGCTGAGACTCTCATCCTGGGAGCTGGTTTCTTCATTGGCATCATGATCTTCTGTAACCACGTGTTCTTCCTGTGGGCCTGGGTGGCTTTCCGCCTGCTGGAGACCATTGACGTCCACAGGTAGGACACATTAACAGGTTCCACATACTGGGCATGTGCACACACTCTCTCTGTTCAACTTAGTGCCCAAACTTTTGCACATGCCACAATTAATTTTTTTTTTAAGTTCATGAAATAAAAAGAAACAGTACACTCATATTTGAAGAATGGCTGATTTTTTATTGTCTGCAGGAGTTTGTATTTACTATTTTTCAAAAATCATCAAAATATGGCATTTGCCCAGAGGTGCCCAAACTTTTACGTACACCTGTAATTATTATGACCTAAAAATAGTAACATTTCACACACAATTACTTTAAAGCACTAGAGAAACAGAGGAGCAGTTGCATCAGTGCATACAATAAACAGTGTATCCATAGTTCATGTGAACCTGCACGTAGCTAATCATGTTACCTCTGTCAGTAACTTGTAAGGTCGACCACTAGAGGGCACCAGAGAACACCAGATGTTACTATTAGGGGAAGTTGAACTCCTGTATTGTAATATGGGCTTATTATTATTCTTTTATACTTTAGCGTAAGTTTTTTCGGATAAATATAACGTAAATGTGTGCAGGGGATTTAAAAGGATGTTAAATATAAAAAACTTTGAAGACACCATACGAGACGTGAGCCAAGTTCACAGACGGTGGTTGTATAAATAATATCAACAATTAGTGGTTGATCAGGCCAGCTAGCTCTTTTATCTTTGATTATATGTCTTTTTAAAACCCATTATTTTGGACTTACCTTTTCTTAAATTGCTCTATAGTCAATGGCTCTCTGTGCTTTTGTTGCTTTCGTACGTTTATATTGCATCACTCTGATCTATGATGCAAAAGAAAGAAAATCATAAAGAAACGTTGCTATATCTTGCTTTAATTTTCACCGTTTTCTCCCGCAATCATTTAGCTTTCCCTGCCTATTTGCAATTATGCGCTCTAAAATGAAATAGTGTTTGACAAACAAAAAGCCTAAAAAATCTGGCTCTTTTTGCATCTCCAAATCAAAAATATTTTTTTTACAACAGTATATAATGCAAGAGTGCTAAGTGACCAAGTGTTACAGTTTGCGGTCACACACTCAATACAATAGAGTAACTAACTACCTGTAACGCTAACTACCTCTTGGTATCCAGCCATTAGACAACAACATGAGGACAGAGCCATTATAAATGCATCATAACTTCACTATCACCATTATAAATATGACATTTATGATCATTTTCAATATCCCACCTAACAAGCATTTGTCAGAAAATTTGTTGGAAAATTCCTAAACATACAGTCATTTTTGATTGCAGATATTGAGTCTTTTTGCATTATTTTTGAATGAAAAGGTGACTTACCTTTATTCCCTTCTCTTTCTCTCCTCCCTGTCAGCGGTTATGACATCCCTCTGAACCCTCTCCACCTGATCCCGTTCTATGCCGGCGCTCGTTTCCACGACTTCCACCACATGAACTTTGTCGGGAACTACGCCTCCACCTTCACCTGGTGGGACAAGCTACTGAATACAGACAACCAGTACAGCAAGTACATGCATAAACAGGGTGGAGACAAGAAGGAGCAGTAAACCACTCACACCTACGTTCACTCTCACACCCCTGGTTTGTCTGAAGGAGGGACGAGGCAGTGAGTGTCACAGTGAGCACACAAACAGTTGCTGCTTTCCTCACAGTACACTTAATAAAACAAACACACACACACTATAAAGTTGTACTGTAAATTGATCAGCTCTACTGTGGTTTGATCTGAATCGGACTGCATGTTGACTTTAGTCCACCTTCTGTGCCTTTCCGCAAAAGAAGTATTGTTGTCTGCTTCTGTCAACAGCTGCTTGCTGAATAAAACCATAAAACCAACATCCTCATTTTGATTTGTTGCTTTGCGATGTCATTAAACGAAGATAAGGTTGTACCACAACCTTTTCTTGTGAAATGCTTCTGTATACCTCTGAATGTCTCAGCACTTTAGCGCTTCCTTCTCGAGTTTGAACTGAATCACGATGACAGTTTTTACTCTCTTAAAATGCAGTTCAGTAGGAACTCTCTAAACACTCAGTGCTGACTTCTGAAACGAGTCAGGCATGTTTGATACAACCCCATGTATATTTTTGATGAAAGGGGTTTGGCTCATATGGAACTTCCAGGTTGTTCAATCCTATTTTGTTTAAGACTGTAACAAGAATTAAATGCTGTTTTAGTTTTTACAAAAAGAAACGTTGAACATGTTTGTCTGTTTTTGTTATATTAGAATAAAATATTTGAACAAGATTGAACAGGAGTTTGGTTGTGTGGAGAAGTTTTATTTGACTAAATGTGATCAGATAATGATACGGTATGTGTACCACTGCATTAAGAAGATATTGCTCATTATTGACACTTGGACACATTTCTGCAGACAGTGGGTTCAGTGACACTTCAGGCTTGGATGTTAAACATCACAGATCAGAATCTTCTCAGTAAAGCCTTGCTGTTATTTTGCTGTACACACAGTAAGTGTGGGTTGATCGGGAAGTGGGAGATTTCATGAGTGTATATACAGTAAGTTCCTTCCATCGCCGCTCTGCTGCACTGTGGCCACACCCCTACAGCCCCATCCAGCACGCACGGCAGCATCAAGTAAGCCAGCAGCAGCTGGTGCCAAACAGGAAGTGACTTATTAAAGCCCAAATCCGACTAAGAAAACGTACCAATGAATGAATGGGTAAAATGATCAAATAATTCTGAAATAGATCAATCAAAAAAATTACTTTTTCATATGACAGCCATACTCTTAATGTCACCCCAGGATTCATTCTTCACCAGCAGTATTTCTGCTGCCCAACAAGAGTTTATTTTTCATAAGCTAAATTTGCTCTGGTGCTCAGAGCATAACATGCGGCACTTGGAAAAAAGTAACTGTTGAGGTTTACAGGTTTACAAGATCCAACATGTTTGTGTTTGGTTTTTGGTTTCGGTTGTTAAGACATAACTTTATCACTACAGTCTGAGGTTGCTCTAAATAAGCCTTCCCACTGTGCATGCAGGACAAGCCGGAGACTTGGGAGAAACAGTGGAGATGTTTGCAGATGCTGCTGTTCAACCATTTCTGTATCCAGCTGCCTTTGATCTGTGGGACTTATTACTTCACTGAATTCTTCAACATCCCGTATGACTGGGACTCCATGCCGCGCTGGTCAGTGTGATGACAGTAATACACACCTCTACGAGTCATATTCAAAGTACACTAGATATACAGCAGTGTAGAGTGGTCAAATAACTGCTAAACACACTAACTAGCAGTTGAACCATGAACTTTATTGGGTTGCCAAAAATATATAGTATCTCTACTGCCCCAGAAGAATTTATTTTTCATAAGTTGAATTCATTCTGGTGCTCAGAGCATAACATGCAGCACTTGGAAAAAAAGTAACTGTTGAGGTTTACAGGAGGCCTGCAGCTAGTGACTATATCCTTTGTCGATTAATGTGCTAATAATTTTTTCCAATTCATCAATAAACTATTTATAAAAAGCCAGAAAATACTAAAAAATACCAATAGCAGTTTTCCAGAGCTAAAGAGGATTTCCTCAAATTACTCGTTTTGTCAAACCGTCACACAAAAACCAAAGGACATTGAAATTAAAGTAAAAGAACAGACATTAAACAAATTAATTTAATGTAAATCAGCAAATTATTTGACTAATTGTTGCAGCGCAAGTTTATATCTTAATTTAAGAAAACGTTCCTCCCTAAATAAGCTCTACCCATGTGAAGAACCAAAAACTCATGAAAAATAAAGACAAAATATGAAATAAAACCACTGGATTATAAAAATCCCCAATAGTTGTTTTTTTTTTTAAAAGCCTAGATTCTTTATTTGCAGGTCATTTTGTTTGATTCCTGTTGTTTTCTATTTTACAATGTCCTTTCTCACTTTTTCCACCGAAAGACCGTTTTATTTCATAAAAGTCTTTATCTGTCAATCGAGACAAGCAGGGCGGTTACCGTTTGGCTGTTTCCTGGACGAAATAGTGTTAACGTGCAATAAATTCGGTTACTGCGAAAAAGATGTGCTGAGTTTGAACCATTTACTTGGTTATTTTATATTTTTCTGGTCTTACTGTATATTTTGTCTATAATTTTTGTAATTTATTTGTTTTTTTGTATTGAACATTTTGTGTCTTCATAAAGCCTTCTTTACTGTGTGCACTACTCCCAGAGTGCCCTCTAGAAGAATAGGTATATCTTCAAAATACCTTATTTTTATTTTATTGACTTAGATCTTAGAAATATAAAATAAACGCCTTACTGCGGTTAATCTCAGAATGAAAAATATCTTTATTTTGGTGACCGTGGCCGGATATGTGCGTCTTGGACCTGACTTTACACTGGAGGTTGACAGGGAGTCTGCGCCCAGGTACAGCAGTGCATCAGAGAGGAGGAGAGAGAGACACCGAGCGGAGGGAGTGATATTTATAGCCTACAGCGAGGCTGCAGCACAGAGATAAGGCTTGGGACCAAGCCGCAGGCAGACAGGCAGACGGGGCTTAGGGAAAAGAGGACACGTCAAAATGAAACGGTTCCTCCCGGTAGTTTTATTAGGGGCCGCAGTGGTCGCCCTGGTCGGCGCAGCCGGTACCGACGGCGAGATCTCCTTCGAGTACCACCGCTATGAGGAGCTGCGGAAAGCGCTGGTGTCGGTGTGGCTGCAGTGCCCGACCATCACCCGCATCTACACCATCGGGGAGAGCTTCGAGGGCCGCGAGCTGCTGGTGCTGGAGATGTCCGACAACCCCGGGACGCACGAGCCTGGTCAGTTTTACGCATAGATAAGATCTGCTTCATAATGCGGTGAACGTGCAACCCCACACCCGCTCCCTTTGTCCCCCTCTTTCCCTCACGGCAGGAGCCCATCGCCGCACGCTATGATAACACACACACACACACACACACACACACACACACACACACACACACACACACACACAACCCACGCACTATTGCGCATAGCAGCTCGGTGATAGGCCTCCTCTCATTTTGTGTGAGGTCTATACAGAAGCGAGCCGTGTGGCTGATGTTGCTCAAATGACCAGGAAAACAGCAGAGGAGGGGCGCAGGTGTGCCGTGCCGTGCCGTGCGTAAAAACGGGGAGCGCAGGGGCTGCTGCATTACTTCGGGACTAACCTAGATGATAGATTGTGGGATCAGCCACGCAAAGCCGCCATTTTGCTGGTTGATAAGGATCTCTTCATGCTTATCCCGAGTCGTGATTCGGAGAAAACACCCCTGAGGCGTTGGACCATGCCACGGCTCAGTGGGTAGCGTTTTTAATTAACGATCCTTTCCAATCGAAAGCAGATGCATCAGCAGTGTTGGCTGCAACATATCAGAGCAAAGAGTTACACATAGCATTCAAAAGGAGGAGGAGAGGCATTTGACTGAATATTAAATGAACCTGTTAGACCTGAAAGGTTCTGGTCAGTTATGATTGTGGGCATGGGTTATGTCATGACTCCCCACCGTCTCCATCACACTGCTTCATATTGTCAGGACTGGACTGCGGACTGCAAGAAACCACCGGGTGGAAGAAGTGATGTCAGAGAAATGTGAGACCTTTTAGTTTGAGGGACAGTTTACACACACCAGCCACAGGAAATGCAAATGTGGGCAACAGCCAATGCAGGTGAAAAATAAATAAATAAATAAAAATCCGCATAGTCTATTTGATGAGCTTATGGCTTCAAAGTCAATTTTAGGAGTGGTGCTGTATCTTGAAATTCATCAGATTGTTTCGAGATATCAGCTAAAGAACAGCTGGAGCAGAAAACTAAAATGTGTCTCAAAATACACAAGATAATGTTTAAAACTAGTTTCCATACACCTTTAAAAGAAAGCTGTTTGTACCTGGATTTCAAAAGCGTTTTGTAAACTGAAATATCACATTGATGTAAGCACTCAGACCCTTTACTCAGTGTTCAGTTGAAGCAGCTTTGGCAGTGGTTACAGTCTCGAATCTCATTGGGTACAAGGTGACAAGCTTTGCACACTTGGATTTTGGGATTCTCTGCCATTCGTCTCCGCGGATCCTCTTAAGCTCTGTCAGGTTGGACAGGTACTGTCAGTGGACAGCCATTTTCAGGTCTCTCCAGAGATGTCTGATTGGGTTCAAGTCAGGGCTCTGGCCGGGCCACTCAAGGACGTTCACAGAGTTGTCCCTAAGCCGCTCCTGCATTGTCTTTGCTGTGTGCGTAGGGTCATTGCCCTGTTGAGAGGTGGCCCAGTCTGAGGTCCTGAGCGCTCTGGGCCAGGTTTTCATTAAGAATACCTCTGTACTTTGCGCTGTTCAGCTTTGCCTCAACCCTGACCAGTCTCCCTGTCCCTGCGACTGAAAAACACCCCAACAGCATGATGCTGCCACCACCATGCTTCACCAATGGGATGGTATTGGGCAGGTGATGAGCGCTGCCTGGTTTACTCCAGACATGACGCTTAGAATTGAGGTCAAACAGATCAATCTTTGTTTCGTGAGATCAGATAATCTAGTTTCTTACAGTCTGAGAGTCCTTTAAGTGCTTGTTTGCAAACTCCAAGTGGGCTCTCATGTGTCTTACACTGAGGAGAGACTTCCATCTGGCCACCCTGCCATGAAGCCAAGACTTTTGAAGTGCTGTAGCCATGGTTGTCTTTCTGGAAGTTACTCCATCTAGACATACGATCTCTGAAGCTTAGCCAGAGTGACGATCAGGTTCTTGGTCACCTCTCTTACCTTCGCCCTTTTCCCCCCCGATTGCTCAGTTTGGCAACGTGGCCAATTCTAGGAAGAGTCTTGGTTATACCAAACTTCTTCCTTTGAAGAATTCAAATTTGTTCATGGAGGCCACTGTTCTTGAGAACCTTCAATGCAGCAGATTTTTTTTTTCATAGCCTTCCCCAGGTCTGTGCCTCAACACAATCCTGCCTCTGAGCTTTGCAGGCAGTTCCTTCGACCTCATGGCTTGGTTTTTGCTCGGACATGCATTGTCAGCAGTGAGACCTTATATAAACAGGTGTGTGCCATTCCAAATCACTTCCAATCAATTGAATATACCACAGCTGGATTCCAATCAAGGTGTAGTAACATCTCAAAGATAATAAAAAGAAATGGGAGGCACCTGAGAGAAATTTCAGATGTCATAGCAAAGGGTCTGCATACTTTTGTTGATGTGATATTTCAGTTTTTCCTTTTTTTTTTCTTTAAATTTCTATAATTCTGTTTTCACTTTGTCATTATGGGCTATTGAGTGCAGACTGATTGAGGGGAAAAAATGAATTTAGACAAATTTAACATACGAATGCAACACAATACTGTCTGAATACTTTCTGAATGCACTGTATACAAATATATTAAAATATATATTAAAATGTCAAAAAGCCAAACTAATTTAACCTTTCAGATAAATCTTTAATGCAATTCTGGGAATGGGTCAGGAAATCTTGTACAACTACCCAAAGAGAAGCTGACATACTGTAGGAAGTGATTGTCATCACAGTAATCCCGAGTCAGAGTCCTCGAAAGAAAGAAGAAACTTTGTCTGTAGTTACTGTGTGTGTGTGTATATATATATATATATATATGTATGTATGTATGTATATATATGTGTGTATGTCTATTTATGTACATATACTTATGTATGTATATATATATATATATATATATATATATATATATATATATATATATATATATGTATATGTATGTATGTATGTATGTATGTATGTGTATATGTATGTATGTATATATATGTATGTATATATGTATATGTATATATATATGTATGTATATATATATATATGTATGTATATGTATGTATATATATATGTATGTATGTATATATGTATATGTATATGTATGTATGTATATATGTATATGTTTATATATGTATATATGTGTGTGTGTATATATATGTCTGTGTGTGTATGTATATATGTATGTATATATATATATATATATATATATATATATATATATATATATATATATATATATATATATATATATATATATATGTATATATATATATATATGTATATGTATATGTACACAGACTATATGTCTTGTGTAGTATTTTTGTGTAAAGGTGTATTTTCTTCTCTGCGTGTATTTGTGTGGTCTAAATGGCGCACCACAGGTTTTGTATGGTTTGCAGCTCGCATGGTCACAGAGCCTAATGACCACACGTATATACTAAATAAGCCTGTAATAGTCTGGTGGGTGTGCGCAGGCATGAGTCACAGTAGCAATGTGGAGCCCTTATTACTACCAGATGAGTTTCCAAGCCGCTGCTTCACCAACAGGGGTAGAACCCCCCCACTCCATCTCTGCTGAGCAAAACATCCTCAGTAAGAAGGAGGGGGATGAAACAGAAAAGGAAACAGGGAGAAGAGCTCCAGAGACTGATAGGGCAAAGGACAGTGAAGGGAGAAAAAGATGATGGTTTCAGTTAAAGGGAAAGAAATGATAAATGAGTGTTTGAGATAAGAATAAAATCTGCAGAGGCCGTAGAAATCGTTAAGCTTCCTGTTAAGGTGCCCTACCAAATATTTTATCTGACCCTGCAATGTGTTGAAACTCTAAGGTGGAGCTGAAATAGCGGTTGCCTGGGCAACAGATCGGCTTAGTGCACTGAGCTGACTAGCGGCTTGTGGTTGGCTGGCTGGCTCCGGAGGACAACGGTCTTGAGCTCATGCATCTGTCAGTAAGCAGCCATCTGTCATACACTGCATTACAGGAACTGCCTATAGTCAAGACTGTTAACACGTTGGTCGAATATTAATATACAGTGCATATAGTGTAGGACATGGGAAGCGGTGGAAAGTAACTGATTAGGATTATTCAAGAACTGTACTTAAAGAGGCTATCACTCTTACTAACAAAAACCCATGGAGAATTAGCACTCAACCTTGCAGCCCCTCTACAGCTCTACAGAGCTTTATACAGCAGCAGCTGTGTTTTGGTTCATTCGCTGTGCTCTCATCAGCGTGCGGCAGGCAACTGTTTCCAGCAAAAAAGCTCTGAAAACCGACTGTTAGCTCGTAGCACTACCTGGCAGCAACAAACAACAAAGTTAGCGACTAGCAAGTGAAGAAAGTGGAACATTTAGCAGCCAAAGAGCTGGATTTCTACCCGAGAAGCTGGTGGAGAACAAAAACAGAGCTAAAAGGAGAGTGACTATTAGACTCACATTATGCTGCATTTGCAAATTAGCTAGTTTTGTTATGTTACATATTTGTAATGAAAGTGAAAATGACAAGTGAAACCAAAAACAAAACAGTGTTTAGCTTCTTTTATATTAGTAAAATTCATCATATTAGTGTTAATATTGGATTTTATTTTGTGGCAACTTTCAGTTATGGAGACTTTGCAGCCCATTTTCCTACTTATTTGTCAAAAATTTTATAGTTCTTCCCCAAGTGGGATATATTGTCCCTGTCAAAAATTCTTGATATCTCAGACTCGGAATTGCAACGAAGAGGATGACATAAACTGTCTTTACGACTTGTTCAAATATCGACTCATTCAAATATCGTCCAAATTACGATTTGAACGATATGATGCAAGAGCAGCACTACATTCACCAGGTGAACCCTAACATGACCCCAAATGAATGCAAATGTTGCTCCATTTCTGCTGGAAGTTTGAAAGCAACTGCTAACAAGTGCAACATATCAACTTAAAGGTGATAATATGTCAGATGTTGTGTTTACATCTTGTTTTCACTGCTTTAAAGCAAAAGTTTAACATTTGTGAAAATTGATTGATAAGATTGAAGCCAGCAGGTGGTCAGCTTAGCTTAGCACAAAGACCGGAAGCAGAGGAAGACAGCTAGCCTGGTTCCTTGCTCTGTCCAACAGTAAAAAGAAATCTCTTCCCGCACGTCTACGTCTCTGTAATTAACAAATTATATTCCTTGTTAATCTGTACAAAAATTTGTTGGCCAAGAAAAGGTCTCTATGAAGTCACTACTCCTGGCAAAGGAGTAGTTCAGAACATAACCCTACCATAAAATGTCGAATTGTTGTTTTTATTCTTTTGTTTTATGTATGGATTAAACAAAGATATAACTTGTTAATTAGTTGTTTGTTAATTAATTGAGCTTTAGAGGTGTTGGTCGGTGGTTTGTGTTAGTTTGGACAGAGCCCAGCTAGCCGTTTCCCCTTTTTTCCATTCTTTGAGCTTACCTCAGTAAGTTGCTGCTAGCTTCATATTGGTATGAGTCTATGAATGTATTCCCCAAAACGTCAAACTTTTACTTTAATTACAATTTTTTGATGTCAACTTGAGTATTTTTGTTACGTTACTTTTTAAATTTTAATATCCGAAACACATGATAAGCTTAAGAAAATATGACGCATTTCTGCAAATTAAACTACCCAGTAGTATGGAAAGTAATTAAACTTTGCTCCCCCTCCACCAGCAACAAGATTAAAATGCTTCTTCTAAACTAAAACATCAGTGATAAAATTCAATAATGTAATATATACAATAATATATCTGTAACATGCTGCATAACGAGTACTTTTTCTTTTTATACCTTAAGTAGGCTACGTTTTGATGATAGTTGCCAACACATAAAAGTTTACTAAGTTAGATGTTGAATGCTGGACTTTTACTTGTACCGATGTATTTTGTACAGTGTAGTATTGTTACTTTTACTAAAGTAAAGGACCGGAATACTTCTTCCACCACTGAGCATGGGTGACATGTTTTTCATTTGAAGGAGGTGTTTACATCTCACAGCTGGATAACATTTGAGTTCACAAGAGCTAAGAAAAAAAAGGGGCTCCTCCTCAGTGAAATGCGCTCTGGCTAAACTACTTTGACTCTCATGTCTGAAACAATTTACAAGTATTCTAATATGAGGAGAAACCCTATGTTGTAATGGGAATGAATTTGTCTGAAGTTAAGTTAAAAAAAATCATGTAAGTATCATCCGATATGCTGTAGACTATCTCATATGGTGGAGACTGCTATAAGACTCCACGCTGGACTGTTTTATCAGACGACAGAGGAAGTATGTAATCCCCAGTGAGCATGCACACAGATGTCCAGTTAAAGTGAATAGCAGTCCAACACTTTGTTGGATATCAAATGACATATGGTATATCGAATATAAAGTGGCTTTTAAATGACAAATGTTCCTAATAGAAGACAGAAAAATGGAGGATAAGAGAGTGTAAACCTAATAGATGTTTGGACAGTTTAGCTGTGAGAAACCTATCCTGCAGAGATGGCGAAAACAGTTAGGAGGAAGGAGGGGCTGATGGACAAGGGAGATAAAAAAGAAAGGAATGATGATTGAAAAAACGGGAAATGTTTAGGAGTTTAAGAATGACATGGTTGGCGAAAAAAATTGTAGAAGGAATTAGGGAGAAGCAGAAAAGGGAAAAAGGATGAGAGAAAGGCCAAGGCATCAGCCAGAAGTAATTTATTATACATGACACAACCGCCTGCATCCTCCTTTATCTTCTGCATCTCGACATGCTGTGTGACGTCTCTTCATGTCATGCTGTGTTGGCCATACAAGCAGTTGTACATATAAGACCTGTAAAGATTAATCTATGAAACCATTAATCAACTGACAGAAAATTCAGCAGCAGCCATTTTGATAATTTATTAATTGTTTAACTCAACTGAGTATCTTTAGGTTTTGGACTGTTTGTTGGACAAAACAAGACATTTCAAGACATCATATTGGCCATTTTTCACCACTTTCTGACATTACACTAAAACCTTTAAGTATGTGACAACACCTGTACCCAACTGAGTCCTGCCCAATTCAAAATCAGTGAGAAGTGCAGGGGGAAAAAAATGAAACAGACAAATATCTCGTGAAATAACTCATTTTGCGAGCCGATTTTGTGTTCACTTTCAATTGTTGTGTTACAAATGATGTTGATTTTTGCCTATAGGACTCAGTAGCATTTAGAAATGTTTTATTTTACCAGTTTTTTGCTCAGTGTCAGTGCTGTACGTGTATGTGCATCTCTGTAATCAGATAACAAAGCTGGCAGTCATTCAGAGATAACACACTAGTTGTACGAGTGTGTGTGTGTGTGTGTGTGTGTTTGTGTGTACACTAGACAGCAGGCAGACTCAGAGTGAGAGTATGTTTACTCCGAGTTGATTTGTCTCCCTGAGCACCTGCCCCTGTCAGGGTTGCCACGACGACTGAGAGCCCTCTAATGTGGTGCTTCCTTAATGACGTTGCAGCTGCAGTCTTTAATACGAGGTTGCCTAGGAGACCGTATTGATCACTTGCCACGCCCTTTTGATAACTCCTGACAAAGTGTCGGATGATGCAGTGGGTCTTGTCAGCACCAGATGTATTATATTGACCTGTGGAGAGCAGAAATCCTCCAGCCTCTCGCACACAATCATAGGATCTCCAACGCTTAGAGATATTTAAGATCCCCTGCAAAAAAGCCCGTGTGATGAAGGTGTTTGCGTATGTTTTCACATATGAAATCTAGGAAAAAGGAAAGGTAGTCCACACACTGAATGTTGTAAGCTCCCAAAACATTTAATGATAAAACATTCCACTTTCAAGGTCTTGTTTGGGCAAACATGCATGTGAACAAAAAAGCAGCCTAATTATACTAGAGCTGAAACAGTTAATTGATTAGTTGACTGACAGAAAATTAATTAGCAGGTATTTTCAACTTCTGCGATGCGAAGATTTGCTAATTTTCTGTGTTCTGTATCATTATAAATGGGATACATTTGGATTTTCCACTGCTCGTTAGACAAACCAAGACAGAAAAAGAAAATGATAATGTTTGTCTGCTAAAGCAAAGGTCAAACAGTTGCATCATTACATATTTGGAGGTTGCAATATTCACACTGCACACTGTCCTCTTTCCTTGCTTTAAATGTACGAAACACTCAAACATTTGTGCATTTACCTCATTTGAAATGTTGTTTTACACATAATGAATTCATGTGTGGACTAGGAAGAAGTTATCACATCATTTTCTATATTTAACATTTCAAAAGGGAACTGTCCAAAGGAATACAAGCTCACTGAGGTACCAACAGTTAGACAGAGGAGAAAAGAGGAGAAGACAACAGTTGGCTCGAGAGGAGAAAGGATATTTTGATTTGGTCCACCTACACCATGACACGTTACGCTTGCCTTTGTGTAAAATGCATCCTCTGGTCAGAAATGTGTGTGTATATGCGAAAAGACTAAACAGAGCTGTTGCATAAGCGTGAGTTAGCAAAATGGTAATTAATGATACAAACTCAAAGAAAGTGTTATTCATGATTGAGAGTTTTTGCAGTTAATTATCATGTGCCCTGCTCTTGGCTGCCCGTCTTATACACATTACCCAAAACTTACGCAAGCACATCCGAAATTCATCGATACCTACATGTGTTGGCCCATACAGTAACTACGATCGTTTCTATATATGTCAACTGTTCTACATGTATGAAACTTGTACAGGTCTGTCTTCTATCACACACTAAAATGCACATCAGAAACATTTCTTTAGGGAGAAAGGGAGAAAGGAAAGGTCTCTAGAATCTGAGCATATGTGTAATAGCTTGAATCATAGTAATTCATTTTGGCAGAGTCCTGCTTTAAGGTGTGTGTGTATGAATGTGTGAGTACATGTGTTTGGCAGCTCTGTCAGGCCTCTGAAGCCTGTAAAAACCATTCACCAACGTCAGGATGGAAAGAGTTAATTGTAGTCTTGAAATCATTAGTAGCAACTCAGAAAGGAACCAGATTCGAGTGTTTAAAAATAACCTGACTACCAGATGTGTGTCTGTGTGTGTTACTCACTCATGAAGCCACTGGGATTATTTGCGGATACATCAAACACACAGAAATCTTCTAAAAAAAGGTTTTAAAAAAGATGCAAATGTGAAAACATTGGCACAAATCTACATTTGCGTCGTGAATGTGTTATTATTAACTTAACAAATTAATTTTAACAAAGTGAAAAATGTAAATGGGAGAAAAAGAAGCCTTGAAAATGGTCAAATCAGAATAGAGGTAAAAAACAATAAACAAAAACCCTGAATAAAACAGAACCCCTGCTGCAGTTTGGCTTCTCACACACACACACACACACCCACACACACACACACACGCAGACACACACACACACTCCACCACCATCTGCTGATCTTTAGCTACATTTCATAACTCATAAGTGGTCTTAACAAAATATTTTTTCTTTCCTCAGTGCTCAGAGAAGTCCTTTGTTGTTGTATAGCCACAGACAGCCACTCATCTCTGGTTTGTAGTTAATCAAAAGAGTGTGTACTGTAGCTCATACTTAGTCATCCTCTTTGTCATTTTGTTAAAGGACTTTAAATACCTCCTTAGTAGCACTTGTCTTATTTGTGTGCTTTTTTTGTAATTGTATACATGAAGAGGAGCGAAGCAAGGCTAATTAGTACATGAAACAGATGGTGAGAGCCTCAGTCATTGTACACAGATTTACAAAACAGTCTGATATAAATAGCTTTTAAATATAAAACACATACAGTATGTCCAAGATAAGGGGAAGGAAAAGTAAAGTAGTCTGGTCAGGTTTTTATGCCCATACACTGACATGGCCAACATAGGTTAATCCACTAAACGGTACAATATGTGTACTTTCATATTATAGTGTATAGGGAACATAAAGAACAACTGTAGCAGGGAATAAACACATTAGACAACATAAGTATAAGTTGTGTACATGAAAGGGGGCAATACGACACAGGAGTTAAAACACAGGAGAATTTTGATTAGTAAATAATTGATAAAGTCTTCTCTGAACTATGTGAAAGTGAAGCTTCTAAAGTGGGTATAGATCCCCCCACCCATACTCCTACATTCTTTAAGAGTCAGAAGGCAGTTCACACATAAAAAGCACATTTCCCATGTTTATATCAAATGAAATCCTAGATTTCACATGTAAAAATTTTAATTCAGGGATAAGGCTTTTGTGCTTTTCATGTAAATGTAAGACATGACATGAAAAAAAACCTCTTTTTTATCGTGTTAAACTGTATTTCACGTGTGAAAGCAAGATTTTCGTTTGTTTTTTGTAAGGGCATTTACAACATGAAGGCTGAGACAGTGACTGATAAGCTACATTACAAGTGACACCCAATGTCGGATTTATAGGTTGCACGTGTCCTGAGGATCCCTAATTTTGTCACACCATGTCCTGGAGTCACAGTCGCTGTGATGTAGTCGAATCTGATCTTAGACTTGTCACTCCGGCAGCAAGATTCAGGCAGAACAGTCTGTGACAGTGTCACCCAATAATCCACCGTCTCTCAGTTATTACTGTCCAAATGGAGTCCTGGGTTGCAATGTTCAATTCTATTTAACGCTGATGAGTCAGTGTGTTTATCTCTACCGGAGTGCAAAGGTCCAGTGTTATGGTTGGTTTAGAGGGTGTTTGTATCCAGGGTAACCTCCATAACAAATGAGCATGCTCTATCAGTGACCTTCTCTTGGTCCAAAAGAGATAAAGGAAATGTTTGTTTCCATGATTACTGACTAAAATCGCTTCTTTTAAAAATGAGCATGACGTAGTTGTGATATTTCTCTTTGGGAATACATGTCCAGCTCTGTTTTGCGAGGCTAGGTGTGATTGGTTTAAGCTTGTCAAAGCTGCATTCATTGTAAACCTCGTTTAAATCCTGTTTCTTTGTAAAAAAAAAAAAAAAAAATCCTGTGTCTCATTCAAATTCTGTTCAGCCTCTCTCTCTGAGCTATAACCACTGCACAGATGAATGTTGAATACATAATGTTGATTTACAGCACTGTGTGTGACGCAGTAACACAGCAAATGTCTTTGTGTTCCCTGCAGGGGAGCCAGAGTTTAAGTACATCGCCAACATGCACGGCAACGAGGCGGTTGGCAGAGAGCTGCTCATCTACCTGGCTCAGTACCTGTGCAACCAGTACCAGCAGGGCAACGAGACCATCATCGACCTCATCCACAACACCCGCATCCACCTCATGCCCTCCATGAACCCAGACGGCTTCGAGAAGGCCGCGTCACAGGTGATAACACGGCATGACAGAAACACACTTTACATACACAAACCTGATGCAAGGATTTACCACCAGGCAGATTCATCTTTGAGACTTCAAACACTGACTTAGTAACTACATCTCTTAGTTTTGAATTACACCTAAGAATTTAAGACAAAACAATTATTTAAGCTCAGCTCAATCTCTGTCCATCTAAACATCCTCTCCTGTTTCCTGCTCAGCCCGGAGAGATCAAGGACTGGTTCGTCGGCCGCAGTAACGCGCAGGGTGTGGATCTGAACCGTAACTTCCCCGATCTAGACCGCATCATTTACATCAATGAGAGGGAGGGTGGAGCCAACAACCACTTGCTGCAGAACATGAAGAAGGCCGTGGATGAAAACACCAAGGTACACAACCAGACACACAGATAAAAACAGTATGAGTGATTTAAGGATAAGGCTGGTGGTTATTCCTATTGTCTAAAAATCCCATGAACAGACCAGAACAACAAAACATCATTCAGTATTTCCTGACTTATCTACCTGGTCTGTGGGTCTCAGCCCATTCATTCCTACTGAACATGTAAAACTTTTAAAAACTACTTTCAGATGCGGATTGATGCTCATTTGGTTCTCTTGTGAGTATTTACAACCACCAGATGGTGTGTGTGGGACTGACTTAAAGAGGCTATAATCGATACTTTTGCAATAGTAGTGTTTCATATAACAATGTGAAAGGGATCGCTTGTAGTGATGAATTTACAGAGAATTATCACCCAAATATGCAGCTCCCCTTGGCTTTATAGAGCTTTAGCGTGCATTCCAGCTCATTGTTCAGAGATCTGGCCCACAACTTTACTGTTTTGGTTCACTCTCACCGCTCTCATAGTGTAGTTTTTGGTCGCGGCTGGCAGCTGTTTTTAGAGAAAACAACTCTTAAAAACCGGCTGTACACTACTTGCTCGGCAGCAAGTGGCAGACAAGGTTAGAGACTAGCTAGTGAACGAGGTGTCGGTGGAGACCAAAAACAGAGGTAAAAGCGAATAATAGACTTGCACTCTAGCATAGGTGCCCAGAGACATGACTCCAAACGAGTGATAATGTTGCCCCGTAGCTGCTGGATCTTTAAATAAGCAACTGCAAACAAGGTTACCACATCATATTGAAAAGGTGATAATGCGTCAATGTAGTCTTCATAATGTGTTTCTGCTGCGCCAGAGTGGCAATAAAAAAAAAACAATTATTACAGGTTTGAAATAAATGACAGTTCCCATGGTCATTATGATGAAGGAACATGTCACCCAGTGCAACGATGTGGCTCATTAATGTGTATTAATAGTTTTTGGCAACAAACTATATCAGGCTTTACCTGTTGGCAGGATCAATTCATTGTTGGTTTTAGTCTTTTAATTTGACAGTATTTGTTGACAGTAAGAAAAATATAGATTATCACCAGACTTGTCTTTTAATGTTTTATAAGACATCTTGTGTGTGTAGACTGGAAGTGATAAAATTTTAAATACAGAAATGCCTCTGACTTCTTTTGCAGGTGCAGCATGTATTTATTGTTTATGTATTAGTAATTTATGATGTCTTGCCTTTGCAGCTGGCTCCAGAGACCAAGGCAGTGATTCACTGGATCATTGATATCCCTTTTGTCCTCTCAGCTAACCTGCATGGAGGAGACGTGGTGGCCAACTACCCATATGATGAGACCCGCACTGGTACATTAACACACACATGCACACAAAATCTCATTCACACCCTGTTTTTGTGTTTGGGTTGTTAAATTGTATATAAACTGTTCCCTTCCTCTATATGAGATTATTTTCACAGATTTAATGAGAGAAATATTTGACCTGTTACTGAATACACAAACATTTTATTGGTTTTTCTTCAGAATATCATAAATCTTATTTAAATCAGATGGAAAATGTTTCCGTAAATGGCTTCCTGTGCATCATTACCCAAAGTAAACAAATGTGTTTGCGCAAGCATGGGTTTAATGTGCTGCAGATGCGGGTTTGTAATGAATACTTTATCACAGCTACTGTCTGTACTAAATGCGCCCTTGTTTGTTGCCTTCCCTCCAATTTCTCCCGTAAGGATCCACTCACGAGTACAGCGCCAGTCCAGATGATGTGATGTTCAAGTCTCTGGCCAGGGCCTACTCCATTTACAACCCAGTGATGTCCGACCCTCACCGACCCCCATGCCGTAAGAACGATGACGACTCCAGCTTCAAAGATGGCATCACTAACGGAGGGGCCTGGTACAGCGTGCCAGGAGGTAAGAAACAACAAGTTCTTTTTAGACTTCTACACATAACCATGTTTTCTCATGCTTCAGTGACTATATTTGAACATGTAGCAAATGTATTATATCTGGTTATTGGACAATATTTGTCTTTTTAACTAAACACACAAAACAAGTTTAAATAAGGATCCCTTAAATTTGGTTATTAAAGAATTGTGACCAAGATATGCACTGATGGGGATATTTTACAGATGAAAAATTAAGTGGTCAGTGCTCTGTGGTGGACAATTTAAGCATTAGTTTTGGCATTTCTTTACTGCATAATCTTGTCACTTATCATCAAGCATTTACAGCAGTACATATACTGTATATCTGTGTATATATACACTAAAATTGGCCATTTAAATAAATTTGAATAAAGCCAACTGGCTTTATTTAAAATGTTACTTACGTCTTTTTAACAAAATATCACCCAGTTTAACTAAAGAAGCCTACCTGTCTTCGTACCTGAACTTACTGGGCTGTCATTTTCTTCAAAAATGTCTCACTACTGTCATAGGCAACATTGGCTTTTCTGCCACTTTCACTCATTAAAGTCATTCTCGCTCTCCTCTATCCTGTGTTTTTTTAACGGACCCATTACAGGAATGCAGGATTTCAACTACCTCAGCAGCAACTCCTTTGAGATCACCCTGGAGCTCAGCTGTGATAAGTTCCCCAATGAGGACACACTCAAGACCTACTGGGAGCAGAACCGCAACTCACTCGTCAACTACATTGAGCAGGTAGGCAGCATACCAGGACTATAAAATAAAATCCAACATTCCCATCTGTTTTCATTGGTGTATTTGATGCAGCTGACCCACAGACAAACAAAGGCGCTCCATCTTTGGTGAATAAAACGCTAATGCTTATCAGAAAAATGAAAAAGTACACATGTACAACAAGTCCTGATATTTGAGACAAAACAAATTGTTTGTCAGTGCCAAAATGATGAATTTTCTGATTTGACACCTTTTAAGTTCAAAGTATGGTTAAGTTTAGCTAACTAAAACTACTTGGTCAAGGTCGGGGAAAGATCACCTTGATGATAAAAAGAAACCAGCATTACCTGTCACAACCCCCCCCCAACCTTTAGACGTTTTGTGGTGGTATGACAACATAACACTACTTTAACTGAGAAGGACAGTCATTATTAGCATAACCACAGGCGGTTCCCTTGACTAGAAAACGTAACATTGGTTGCTTTAAGTGCTGAACAGTCAGTCAGATTGTTTTTCACAATAAAAATAAAGTCATTTTTTCATCTTCCCCTTCAAAGAGTCCTGTACCATTTTTTTAATTTCCCAGTCTTTTCTCAAACTTAATATGCTTCTTTGTGCGCGCGTGCGTGTGTGTCAATGTGTGCGTTGTTTGTAGGTTCACCGTGGCGTCAAGGGCTTCGTGCGTGACCTCCAGGGCAACCCCATTTCCAATGCCACCATCTCTGTGGAGGGTATTGACCATGACATCACCACAGGTATCAGCATCCAGTGCAAATGAAGCCACACATACACTCCATTACACCACTCCCTGTGGACAGGAGGCGTGAGGTGAGACGTGTAATGGTAAGATGCTGTAACGCCTCCATCTTGTGGACATAGTGGGTACTGCACCATTTCTCACGGTCCGCTAGTCACTTGCTATGGTCACTTACGCCTGCAAAGTACAGTATATCATAGTGATTGCGAAAGGTATTCAAAACGGTTGATGCTGTGAATGTGATTGTTTCCATAGCTGAGCATCACTTGGCTGCTCTGTTAGCTATTTGACCACATGTGTTAATGAGATGATTTGCATTTTGTAGCCAAAGATGGAGACTATTGGCGCCTGCTGGCTCCAGGAAACTACAAAGTGGCAGCCTCTGCTCCAGGATACCTGACTGTCATCAAAAAGGTGGCTGTTCCCTACAGCCCTGCAACCAGGGTAAGACTCAGACAAATAAACTGACCAAAACACGGCTCAAGGGCACCGTGTTGTCCCCTCATATTTTCAAAGGGTGAGTGTAGTTGGATCCGAGAGTGGTGAGTGATCAAATCATACATTGAGTCTATTTCTAGTAGTGCCATGAATAGTTTTTTATTTCATTTTTGGTTCAGTCTCAGGCTAACTACAAATGTATGGTAAATATTCTAATATTGGACAATGTGAGTAAGAAATAAGGAATTTTTGGAAATGACTTGAACTAGAAAAGATGTAATAGGAAACTGTAACTTACTGAAATCAGGAACCCCTAAAAGAGATGATACTCCATATTTGACTGATGTTTGCACTGTCAACGTGCTTTTAACATATGCAAAAATGGCATATAAAGGCACCTGCCTTCAACAATGTATGTAGGATCTGATACCTCATTTACATTTACTTCACTTAGAAGTGCAGTTGTCAAAAAAATTAAAGTAATTGTGAATGGTGGTAAATCAGCTCTGTGAAATAAAAAAAAATCATCATTAAGTCCTTGGAAAAACATTCTGATATCTATTTGTTAAATTTAACAGGCAGTGACATTCGAAAGACACAGTTTGATTGGCACGCACTGGCACACGTCTCGTATCATATCCTATTAGTATACAATGGTTAGATATGTGTTTTTTTTTCTATATTATCAGAAAACAGCATACCAAGACGATTAATATGTAGTGCTGTGTACAATTAGTCTTTTTACGTCTTACCTCTCATCTGAGTCCATGTCGCTGCCTGTTTCTGTCTCAGGTGGACTTTGAGCTGGAGTCTCTGATGGAGAGGAAGGAGGAGGAGCGGGAGGAGCTGATGGACTGGTGGAAGATGATGTCAGAGACACTGAACTTCTAAAGTGTTTGTCTGCTTAGGGATTGGACCGTTCGCACATCGATGTAATATATTCGACATTCTGTGTGCCCGTCCACTCTAAAAAAAGAATATATTGTCTCTTATTTCTTTTGTTCTCTTTCAATCATTATTTTAATTGATTATATTGTTTATTAATGTGACGGTTTGCCTCATACTTCTGTAGATTGTTTAAATATCCTGCACACACACTGACGGACGCAGGGGGAATTTGCAGGTAGCTTGATGGCAGTGAGATCGGTGTTGATTTCTGTGGTGTTGTGTTCTTTATCGTACACGTGATTGATGACCATAGCACCCATCTATATAAGCAATGAGTGACTGAGTAATTATGTACATAAAAGAGCTGTTTACATCATTACTACATGGCTCTGTTCATAGGAATTCGTCATTTTTCCTGTTTTAAATGTCTCTGTTTCTCCAGGCTTGAGCGCGAATACACAAACACACAACCCTGGTGCACACAAAACGACACACCCGTTCGCTTCCCAGTAACTGTAAACACACACGCTGACAAATACTCTTTCTCTGTTTCTCTCCTGTAATATAAAAATACAACTATGGTTTTGAGATAATCAGGGACATTAAAAACACTGTAAAATCACTGTAAACATTATATTGTAAACAATCTATACAGGCAAGCTCGTTTCCCTGTATGTTATTGATGTTGAGATTTTTTTTTTTTAAACTGACTGCAGCACAGCTTTGATTTTAGCACAAGATGAATGGTTATAATATATAATATATACTGAATTTATGAAGTAGGTATAGCAAGAACTGTCTGGTTTTTGTAACAAAAAAAAAATCAAAGAAAACAAGGCCATAACACCTATAAATCTGTCCACCTCAGTTTACCCAAAGCCATTCCTTTGTATGTGAACTACACAGGGAATACTGTAGTACATAAGGAACTGTGGCAGAAGCTGTTTTTCAAGAATAAATTAACACTAATCTTCTGCGTGGACACAGAACATTTAGCCGACTGTATGGATGCAGTTCACCTGGTTTGAGACAACAGAAAGAATTTATTGAATGTATACCTACAGAAAAAGATAGAAAATGTAAAGAATGAATGGATCAATAAAACTCCCCTCTTTATGTTGTCAAACTGCAGTGTTGTCGTCTTTTGTTTCAGCAGCTACCCCAGACGGGAACAAGTGAGGATGCTTTCAAAAACAGTGCCATGAATAGCTTTTATTGTTCAATTAACTTCACTCTGAATGAACCCAAATCAAATCAGTATTTGGTGTCACCACTCTTTGCATTTAACACAGCACCAGTTGGGGCAGTTTTTCAAGGTACTTGGCAGGAAGGTTGTCCTAAGCATCTCGGAGAACTCGCCACAGTTCTTCTGTCTCAGTGTCTTCCGTCTCTTCATGTCGTCCCACACTGACTCCATGATGTTGAGATCAGGGCTCTGTGGGGGCCGGACCATCTGCTGCAGGACTCCTTGTTCTTGTCTCCGAAGACAGTTCTGGATGACTGGCTGTGTGTTTGGTGGTGGTGTCATGCTGCAGAATGAATTTGGGACCGATCTGACACCTCCCTGATGCTACAGTTTGATGGATAAGAATATATATACATATATATATATACACGCCCTGCCAGTCATCAGATACCCCGCTGGTATAAACTGGCCAAAGAAGGAGATAGGGGCCACTGATATCAAGACAAGAAAGCTCCTCACAATGCATGGAGGGTTTCACGTCAAGTCCAGCACCCTGAGACTGTGCCCTAAGCGGAACCAGGGAGGCCGAGGACTGGTGAGCATCAGAGCCACTGTCCAGGACGAAACAAGCAACATCCAGGAATACATCAGAAAGATGGCCCCCAAAGATGAACTGCTAAGTGAATCCCTCGGGCGGCAGAAACCCAATGCAGAGGAGGAGGAGGAACCATCGTGGAGGGACAAGCCCCTACACGGCATGTACCACCGACAGATAGAAGAAGTGGCTGATATCAAGAAATTCCACCAGTGGCTGGAAAAGGCTGGACTAAAGGACAGCAATGACGCGCTAATCATGGCAGCAGTGGTAATTGCAGCACTGGGGTGAGAGGGAGATTTTTTTTTATTTTTTATATATGTTTATGTTTATGCCTCATGCAAAACATCTAATTACAAGACACAGCTACACAGCTCCCACCAACAAACCAGCAGCTCATAAAATCTTTTTGGAGAGTAACATTATCAGACCCCCAGAATCCTGTTTTTGTCCACCTGACGAATCTAAGTCCAATATTATCTCTCCTTTCTGGCTCTGGTTTGGTCTTCACACAACCCCTGAGGAACATAATTGTAGCTGCTTAGCATACAAACCTTTATCATTTGCTTGTTTCTAACGTTGTCCGATATTCGGTGCTTGGCAGATGACACAGTAAAGTTCATTCATTGCGTTATTTTCCTGGAAATGGCACTTCATTCAGTCATTCCTTTGACTTAGTGTGGATATTGAAAATATACAAAAATGTAAATATAAGTGTCGCTGCACTACATGATTTGAATAGCAACAGAGGTAATTTGTGTGTACAGCCCTTGAGTACTTGCAAGTCAGTTTTTTTACATCATTTTTGCTGAAAAAGGGGAACTGAAATGACATCGCTATTTTTTTTCTGTGCAGTTCGAAATTCAGATTATTCCTGTAGCTGCAGGCTTAAAATATTAATTTACATTTTTAGTAATTCAGGTTACAATTTCAGAATACATGAACATCGTGTGGGACCAATGTGAGGTTCACTTATAAATGATAGTCTGGACCAGTTTTTCAAGAGTCAAAGAAAAAAATAAAAGTAAATGATAATGGTCTTTAAACTATAATGATACAGTGTCCCTGAGTTTATCTCTCAGATGATTCCCGTTAAGGTGCATTCGCAGTCTTCTGTGCTTCTGTGCCTTCACAGTATGAGAAGTCTCTAGAACTGTGAAAGCCAACGAAATAAACTGTTAATGTTAATGTCTAGATTAAGGTCATATTATAATATACTGTATGCCTGTGATTTTCCAAGACTCCATGTATGTATGTTCATGGTGAAATTGATTATGGCTGACTGTGAGCCAGGTAGTGCTACTAGTACAATAAGTACCACTGGTGTAAGAACCTGTATAGCAATGTAATTATTCTACAGTTTACACCAAATCAAAACACAAATAACTAAAAGTAAAATGGAGTTAAATGTTGAAATTATAGATGTTATTTACTTTGATCTCCAATAACATTGTGCACGTTTCTGACTTGGTGATGTTGCATCCAAGTGTTTCATATTAGCAACAAATTCAGAATGAAATAGCCCTATCATAGAGGGAAAAAAAAAAACCTGCACACTGAGTAAAACTTGAAGAGGCTCTTCAGATGCAAAAAAATAAATTTATTTCATACTCAAAAGGTAACAAAATGAAAAATGTGAAAGAAAAGAAATCATTTCAGTCACAGGATCATCAGCCCAGACGCTTAAAGGCTCTGCTGCACACCTATGGTACATTTACACAGGTGATTTCACACATTTTGGCTGATCAGACGTCTTTTCGGGACTGCGTGGGCATGTATATGCTGTTTGATGGACACCTGTTTGACCCTTCTGTTTGATGTCTTAGGCAGAAAAAATTACACCTTTATCATTTTCGTTAGTGTGTAGTGCAGCCACCTCACGTCATTCCCAGCACTGCTCCAAGCAGCCGTCTAATCAGGCAGAATAAGTGGAAACACCTGTGTTTGTGTGTGTGTGTGTGTGTGTGTGTGTGTGTGTGTGTGTGTGTGTGTGTGTGTGTGTGTGTGTGTGTGTGTGTATGTGTGTATGGCAGGGCCTTTGAACAGACTTGCAGACAAACAGCAGTGACCAATCAGGAACAATGTGGTACAAGGGAAAAGGTGTTTTCCATGGACTTGTTCACCTTGGCTGCACGGACCTTATACTTGTATACTGCCTCTTCAGAAGCCTAAATTCAAGAGCAAAAACCTTTTTCAAATTGTCTATTTTACAAAAAATAGTATCACTAATAAATACTTCACCACATAATCCTTAATTATTTACCCCTAAACAAATTGCCGACTTTTCAAGAGCAGCCTGGATTAATTAACGCCCCTGCTGCGCATATTCACAGAAGACTTTTTTATGTGGGAAAAGGACAGGTGTTAACAATAAAATCGATGATGCCTAAATTCCATTTAGCCGCTTGGGTTTCAGGGTCCTGGTATTGTGCATGCCGGCTCATTGTCACAATGTCATGGTTTACTGGAACATTTGAATAGAACAGAGCTATTGTCGATGTTGTTGATAATACCTGTGCTTTTCATAAGATCACAAATGTCTGCCGTGAAGGAGGCCTGTCTCAACTACAACTAATCAGTCAGTGTCCTACTCTTATGTGTTGTGAATCACAAAGAACCCAGCATATGTCGGGATAGTGCAAGCCTAGTGTGTTACTGACATGGACAGATCGAGTGACTGTGAGTCTACTTGTGAATAAAAGTTTGACTTTAGCTGTGCATTCAGGTATATATATGACTGCTTACTTCTACATACTCTGTGAATACTTGTATCCTTTGCCCTAAAGCAGGAATGCATTGTTACACACACACACACACACACACACACACACACACACACACACACACACACACACACACACACACACACACACACACTGAGCAAGGGTGGCACTTTTAGTCCAACTTCAGCTGTTGAATCAGCTGTTTTGGCATTAGATGCTAACTCTGCAGATCAATGGCCCTCTCGGTCTATTAGTCATACCGGTCCTATTAGCATCAGCTATCAGCATATCCTCATCAATACCATTAATCAAGCTGCTCTGGCTTCAGCACAGAGCGGGACACTGAGAGAGAGAATTGGACATTAACCAGATCAGACAGTCAACATCATTCAAATCTGATACTAGACGACAATAGGTGATGCTTTACAGAATGATTCATAACAAGTCTGCATTTTGTAATATTAGTTTTAAAGGAAAAAAGGAAGATTTTTTTAAAATGAATGACATGTAATGAAAGCATGTTGTCTTTAGAGCTGAATCGATTGGTCAGTTAATTGATAAGTTGATCATCATAAAACTTTAGAATTGTTTGTCCGTTTGAGTGGATTTTCCAAAGAAAGATACTAAACATTTTCTGGTTCCAGTTTCTCAAATGTGAGGACTTGCTGCTTTCCTCTGTTTTTATATCACTGTTAATTAATGATAATGTGTTTGAGTTTTGGACCGTTGGACAGACAAAACAAGACATCTGAAAGGTCACCCTGGGCTCTGGGAAACTGTGATGGGTGTTTTTCACAATTTTTTGAAATTTTATTGGCCGAATGATTAATCGAATAATTGAGAGAACCAATATTGAAAAGAATCGTTAGTTGCAGCCCTAGTTGACATCAACATTTCTCTTTAGCATTAACAACAAATTTCAGGTTTCAAAAAAGGTTCTCAGCGGAAAAATACCAAGAAACCCATTGTTTGCTCTTGTTTACTTTTCAATCAGTCAGTGAATCTTCATTTATTATTGCACCATTCGCACAGCTTAGTTTTATTCTGAAGAGCTAATAACGAGGTAGTTCAAATGTAAACAGTAAAACAATTTGATACTAATTCACACGAGAAATAAAAACTGTAAAAAAAGTAATAATAAAAAAGATTTAAAAGAAATAATAACAAAAAATAAATAAATAAAACTAGATTAAATAGAGAAAAGACCATGACAAGAAAAATCAATGAGATGGAACAAAACATGAATACAATAAAATAAACGATTCAATAAAATACATAAATGATCGCCATAAAACATTTTAAAAAATATAACACTGGTATAATACTGGTTTCATGAGATAAGATGATGTTTTAGCGAGGTGTTATTTTATAGAATTGCACAGCATCATTGCAGGAAACAGCGCTCAGCAGCACAACACAGACGACTGCGTAAAACATCTGAAGTTTGGCTTTTAATATATCAAAGAAGTGATCTTGTTCATGGCTCTCAGTTGAAACTGTAGATACTCCTGTAGTCCTGCAGATGACAGTAGTGTGCTGATGACCTGGCAGTCACTGAGAAAGGTTTGGGTACAGTCTCCCGAGAGCCCCCATCAATCTCTGCAGCTCCTCTGTAAGGATCCACTGCCTGGTCATGGATCATTATTTCTATGTGGATTTGAGCTCTTGCATCATAGGAAGTGGCTGCTGTTAGTCTTGGAGTTTGTAGACTCTGTGAATGTTCCTCATTAGAGAGTGGTTTCCCCTTCAGAGCTCACAGACTTCCACAAGTTCAAAGTGGCTGCAGGCCCAAACCTCATATAAGTGGAAAATTGTTCTTATTTGTTCAAGAAAGCGCATGTAATCTTTTTCATCTGATATGTAAGAAAAGATGTACAAAGTACAGTCACTGGGCATGAGAACATCAACAACCTCTCGAGAACACAAAACAGCACATCCTCTCCTCTCATCTGTGCCATGTGCGTGCCTCTGAGTGTCTGCTTGGTTACTTTACTTTCAGCTGAGAATTAAGTAAGGCCAAGGATCAGTGGAGCAAGCCGGCAGCAAACAAAGAGACAATGCATCACAAAACCACTAGGTCAACAAAGCAAAAGGTAAAAAGTTAAAAGTAAAGAAAACATTTTAATAGCTATGATCTACTTCTATTTGTTTGGTAGATCCTAAATAGTTTTGCTTTACTTTCCCGATCAGGATTCATATTTTTTGAATACTTTGTTTATTTAAATAAAATGCATTTTCTGAAGGTGATTTTTAAGCTAATGATCTATAATGATCTACTTTTTTTTTCAACCTCAGTGAGACACTGTTAGCTTATAAACTGACTCCAGGATTAATTTATATGGGTTAAAACCAAAAGCATTTTTCCTTCTTGTTTGACTAAAGTCGCATGATGCAGATTTGTTTTTATACCTGCGTTGCAGACGAGTAACAGGTCTTTCGCACCCCAGCATTCAAATGAGGGTGACCGTGATCTACTCAGATGAAACTACTGGATACTGACTCTAAAACTCTTTAATTACATTAACATCAGAAGAAGGTTAAAGTTAAAAGAGTACTCCACCGATTTAACATTGCACTTATGTAACATTGTCAGACAGACAATGAGCAGTTAAAAAAATATTACAGTATAATAGTATTTTTTTTAAATTAAAGTAGTTAGTATCCGCTAAAGGTTAATGTTACATTACAGTTTTTTAAGTCTGTCTTAACGCGGCCTAACTGTCCACACACAAACTCAAACACTGAAAATGCAGCAGGATTTTTGCAGTTCAAGTTTTTTTTTTTTTTTTTTTAAATTCAGTTTTCCAGTAGATAACACAACATCGCATAATGCAACACAAGACCATAAATTACAGTAAGTTACAGTGATCTATTTTCAGTAAGTTGTTTCAGGTAACAAAACAAACGCCGCAAAGCAAAACAAATCAAATCCAGTTGCATAGTGTGGCGAACCTAAGTAAAATAAGCAAAACCAATAAGAAAAAGAGAGAGGACAAAACGGGACACAAAGTAAAATAAAATACCACAAAAATAGAAATAGATGGGTATCACATTTTTTAAATAAAAAAAGTAGGAATGTTTTCATTCTGTTATGTTTCTTTCTTTATATACATTAAAAATCGAGACCAAATGTCATAAAACTTCCCTCTGTAATTATTAGTTCTAAAAAGGATAAACAGGAGTTTTTGTAACCTAAATGTCAGAAGAAAAGCTGACAACACGACTAGAAGACTCAACTGGAGAGTTTGAGAAAGGCTGAACTTTGTGAAAACATTATCTCAAACGCGGGAGTAACGACCTTGAGACAATTGCTTGTGCTAACTTTAAATCCCATAATAATGTTCGACTTCACTCAACTTCATAAAAGTACTTCAAACAAACTGGAGGAAAAGCTTATCGTCATGGTCAATGTCTTCCAAAGTTTCTGCGAATAAACCGTAAATTATAGCAACCAGAGCCCGAATAGGAAAAACAATGTCTAAAATCTATTGTTCGGGAAATTATGTACTTCTCATGTCATGACAAGGCACGACATGATACCTTCTTCTCTTCCAGGTGGTGCAGGTTAACAGGTGTAGAACAGCTCTCGCCCTGCAAAGAATCTGCTGAACGTGACTGAGAGAGTCTGTGAGTGATTTACAAGAGGAGTGGTACTTTGCATAAGAAAAAAAAGCTTTCAAGCCGATTCAGTCGTACCAATTTTTTTCATGAACTGGAGGAAGACATCAATTTTCACACACACACACACACACACACACACACACACACACACACACACACACACACACACACACACACCCGCGCACAAACACACACACACGGAGTCTAAGGTCTTTGCTGCTTATTTCTACAGTCTCTCTGAAAGGAAACATATCTGCAGGGAGCAGAGGCCAGGGCACACACACAATCCCAAGTTCCTGAAGAAGTGCTTTGTCAGCAAAAGGCTACTGTTTACATTTACACACACACACACACACACACACACACACACACACACACACACACACACACACACACACACACAGGCACACACACACACACACACAGGCACACACACACACACACACACACGCGCACACACACGCATACAGCATCTTCGGCTTTCAGAGCAGCGAGGTGGTCTGAACAGGAAGATTTAGTCTGTTATGGACTTTAGATTCCCATAAAACTAACTCAGCATCATTGGTCTTTTATCCAACTGTTACCCCCCCTTTTGCAGCAATGAAAAAATATCCAGATCAACAAATACTTCAGTCTAATAGTACCTAGTCTTCAACTGTTTTGTGCCTCTAACTGCAAAAACTGTAAGTGGGGCAGGGTTATATATAGGTCAGGCAAGTGAAATTTCACGGTTCTCTGAAATAAGTGTCGAGGGAACACCACATGAGATTTTCATTGGAAATAAGTACATCTACATCTACATCTACATCATTTTCTCTTTCTTTTAAGCATATAAAGGCAAAGTAGATTGATTAAAATGACTGGATTAAATAATCATTTTGTAATGAATTCAGCAACATCCCATTTTAGGACTGCTGTAAATACAAACAATAGTTTTGGGGTTGTTCCAGGGTGCACTCCACAAATAAACATTTTCTATTCTACTTTTTAGTATTACAAGCAGCTAATCTACAATCTCTCACGTGGGTGAGCACTGTGATTTATGATGAAATTTTTGGAAACTTTTTAAATGATCTGACTACATGCAGGTTAAAATACTGGGCAGATTCATTTTGTAAATTAAAATAATATTTATTGGTTGTATTGCCCATTACAGTAGAGAGATAACACATAATACATGTTGTCTGAAATAACAACGTGATGATTGAACAGAAGAAATGAGACTTATCTGTTTTTCGCAACAATCCTATTCACTGTAGTATCGATATTCAAATTGCCAAAAAGGTCATACTGGTTAAAGTCTCTAAAATTATGAGTAACGAAAAATCCTGTCCATTTCATACAATTTTATTTCTGCTCCGGCAAAGCTGCTCATTGGTGGAGTGTTTTTGTTGCTTCCACTTAAAGATAGTCCAAAGGTGTTCTGTTGGATTCAAGTCAGGGAACATACTTGGCACTTGGCCGGATCATAATTTTTACATTTCTCTTTCTTTAAAGACTCGTGTGATTTTCCAGTGTGTCTGGGATCATTTTCACGTTGGAAAATCCCTCTCCTGCTGAGCTTCTTGAGACTGGGAGTCTTTTCATCTTTTAATTCAGTATTTAGGTAGACAAACTTGTATTCAAGTATAAATGTCTTCTCCCCTACATATCTCAACACACTCCCAACTCCAAGTTTCACGGTTGGCACTGTGCAAGTCACTGTGGTAGTCGTGGCCAGGTCAACACCAAACATGCTGGATCCCATCAGATCCATACAAATTTATGTTGGTTTCATCTGACCAAAGAATGTGCTGCCAATATTCAATAGGCCTCTTTTCATATTCTTTGGCAAAGTTTTATTTTTGCAGTTTTATGCAGTTTTGCGAGCAAGGGCGCCCACAGAGTCTGGCCTCACCCAGTGTCCTTCACACTGTCCGACCAGTCACTCGAGCACCAATTTCCACAGATAATCCTTGTGCCAAGTCAGAAGCTCTTACCTGTCTGATTTTTGATGCAAGGTTGTGCGAAGTGCAGCGAATAGTGTGTGGTGTCATTTTTCAAGGGCGACCACTGCGCCTTCTGTTATCGGTAGCGTGACTCTTCCTATACCTCCAAACCACTGCTGCCACGGTGTTTCAGGTTATGTTCAGAAGCCCACTGATGCTCTTGTACCCTCTCCCGTCTTTGTGAAGTCTCACAGTCTGGTTTCTTTACTTGTTCAGGCAAGTTCCTCACTATGTGGAGCCATGTTGCGTGAGACACAACCTAGAACAAAACTGAGAACACTGTGGTGTTCACAGGTCCTTTTATAAACTTGTTCATGCAGTCAGCCTTAATTGGAAATCACAGATGTGATCAAATTTGTTGCATTTGTTGCAATTTGTTTTTGTTGCATTGGGGTTGCACTTTGGGGCCCATATTTTCAATGCAGTCTATCTTGCCTGTTGGTTTGTAATTGTAAATAAGATCAAACCCCTTACAACTAAACTTAAAAATATTACAATTATTGTAAGATGATGCAATTTCGAATCATTTAACATTTTAGTGATATTGCACGGGGTTTACTCAGCTTTGTTGTATACTTTAGTATTAGTAGTATCATGGTATTATATAAAGGAGTAAAAGGTCTAGGGTCTAGGACAACTGTCCTTCATAGCACAGCCATTTTACAATCAGGCAATTATCAAAAGGACATGATATACTGTTGGCACTGGGACAATGTCCCGCTCATCTTCCCTGTCACCTTTTCCATTATTCCTCTCTATGTTTTTCCATCTCTCTCTCATCGCAGCTTCCGCCGTCTTTTCGCGCCAGCGTGCATCCTGCGTTCATTCTTCTTCTCCCCTGTCGGTAAATTCTGGTGGCACGAAAAACAAAAGTGGTCCATGTCAGCTTTCCTAACGCACGACCAGGATCATGAGCGCGAGCCCCGAGCTGGCACGTGCACACCCACGCAGTCACGCCCACATGCACGAACACAGAACAGGCGGCGGAGGAGAGATGAAGGAGGAGAATCTGAGCCCTGAGAGGTGCAAAAAAGAGGAAATAAGAACAGAAGAGAGAGAATGGCATGCACAGCTTGGCATTTAAACAGAGGATTTCCTCTCTGTACCTCGTCTTCCCTCTGCTCTTTCTGTTTACATAAGGAGAGACTACTCCACATAGCTTGTATGAGTATCCGAGTGTGTTTTTGTGCTTATGTGTGTGTGCGCGCTCCCAAGTAACATAGGAGAGTAACAACCATCATTTATAATGCAGTCGAACCTAAAAGTAAGAGGATAAAGTTTCACACTGGATCTTCATGTGTTTTACTGCAGGTGTGACCCGGTGACTTGCTTAAAAAAAAGCTTTAACTAAACTTCCGCTAAACTGTTAAACTTTCCCCTCAAGTTGCTTCAAAGTGAATATCTTTCATATGGTTTTTTTGTTTATTTGGCACCAATCAAATGTAAGAAATAACAGTGACGAAGGAATTAAACCGCATTGACAATTTTGGAGCCACTAAACAATATCCGAGCGTTATCGTCCTCTGTTGTGCTCCTCTGTGGTGTCAGCAGACTGTCTTCCTGTGGTATTTTAGCCAAAAGGTGATGGATGTCTCTGGCCACCTCTTTGCTCCCTCTGGGGGAATTTCATAAAACACTTAAGACACTATCACAGTCAGCAGGCCTGAGAGAAAACATAATATTTCCTTTTTTTCTTACAACAAGTATTCTTATCATTTTAGCTTTGTCTTCATTTTTTCCTCCTTTGCCTGCTCTGACTCCTCTGTCCTGATCTTTTATCGCCTCTCAAAGTTTTTTTTTTTTTTCTCATACAGCATGTCCTGTAAGAAAAGTTGGGAGGGCATGGTAAGGGACCGTCCATTGGAAGGAACTCATGCTGTAGCATAGCTCGTAGCTCATACCAGGCCTCATCTTACCCTTGAGGCTCAGCAGGGCTATTAAAGAAACCAAAGAATCCCACACAATAACGCTTCAGTTCTCAGATCTTCATCTGGTAAAAATTAGGTCGATTTTTATTTGATGGTGGTGTGATTGACAGTATGCGGGATTCTTTGGTTTTTGGTCTTAGTCGCCCAGTAACAAGACTTTCCGGTATGCAAGTACTTCGTCGTAATTGTGTCAATGGAGTTAAATTCATCAGCTTACTGGTCCATCCGTCCCTTTGTGTTTCAGTTCCCTTTGCACTACAGTGCATGCAGTGAATGCACTAGTCCAAGAAGTAAGACAGCTTCAAAAATTGTTAAGATTATTGTAAATAGCTCTGTAAAGTGTATCAAACACCCCCCCTATAGGCTTGAAGGGTTTGACAGCGGCAATAGCACAACACAGAAGCTGAGTATTTAGCTGAGCAGTTAATGACTTTTTGAGGTCGAAGTCAAGTGTCAACTCTTATCAAAGCAAGTCGAATGTCAAGTGTAAAGTCCTTGAGGGCAAGTCTAAATCGAGTCACAAGCCTTCACAAGGAATTCAGTTGCAAGTCTTTCAGGTGTATGAATGCAGACCATCAAAATGACACACCTTCGGGTTTACAGTTTCAGGTCTGTTTAACCTCTGACCACACCCTGTATCACTGATGGGTGTGGCTGGGTGTGGTCAGAAGCGTGCCCTTTTGTACCTGTAACCACTGTCAACAGTGATATCACAGTGTACTTCCACAGCCTGAAGTAAACTTCTGCATTACTGCGGCAAGATGAGAAGGTAAACCACTGGTTTTCAGGAAATATAAGATTTTATGGTGGTGTTAAGTTGCTCTTTAACAGCATTAATCATCTGTTTATTTATGGCCACTTGGGGGCAGCAAAACAAGCTATAAACACAACACTGACATGCAGCACATCCGTGCATACATAGAGTTGATGTGGCAAACTTGTTAGCAAACAGTTGCCCATCCAGCAGATACAGAGCATCGTAAGCTTTTATTTGGACTCGTGTTTCTGATGCCCTGACATGAGTGGGTTAAATATTCACTTTCCTTTGAGCCTTGTCACCTCCAACAATTGACTATCTGGCTCTTTAGCTGCTATGTGCTTCTCTGTGTTCACCAGCTAGTGGCCAATTTTCTCTGTCAGGCATTTGATGCTGGGCAAGTAGTGTACAGTCTATTCATCACAGCTTTTTTTTTTTGCTGCCTGCTGCATCTGGAAAGTTGATGAGGTTGGTGCGAATGGACCAAAACAGTAAAGTGGCGAGCCATAACATCGAAACAAAAGGCTGAAAGACAATGCTCTGTTGCGGTGATCATAGCTGGGTGATAATTCTGTGTGGGTACGGCACTAGGAACGACCGCCTGCACGTTACAGGTAGTCCCTTGAGTGAAGTCTTAAGTCCAGAGCTCTGGTAATTAGCTGTATTTTGGCAAAATTGTGAGGATTTTTTATTTGGAAACTGGAAAAAGAGCTGATCTTTAATAAAATAGTCAGCACATGGATGAACAGCAGCTTTTCTGTGAGTTTTGCTGTGGATGTGGTTTGGTTTGGATACTGTTTCGCTGGACTGAAAATTGGCCATTGTTGGAATCCACTGCACCTGAGTGAATTCAAGGTATAGTTACATCAGCCATTAGTGAGAAAGCTACAAACTTTTACAAAAACAAAAGACAGATTTTGGGCAGCGTATACCTTTAAAGTTAAACAAGTACAGTGCAAACCTTGTGGAGTTGAGCTACTGCATATAGAATTGATGGCAAAGTGTGTCTGAGTAAAACAAAGCTAATAATAGTGCTCCAGTACCTGCAGACCACAGCAGTTGGGGGAGTCTCGAGGGGCTGCTGCCCAGATTGAGGGTTCCTCCTGAAGTGTGTGTGGGGGTTTGAGTGTGTGTGTGGCTTCAGGGAGGGGGGGTGGTGGTGCTGGTGGTGGTGGTCAGTGTGCTGGGTCAGAATGCTGGCGAGGTACTTTCACAGAGTTTCAGAGACGCACTGATCGATAAATGCTTTAAATAGGGACACAAATACCTGCACACAGCATTAATCTCAATAGCTGGATCCTATATAAGAAGGAAGCATTTTGCTGAATAGATTGGCTGGATGGCAGCCACACACACAGGTACAGTGAGTTGGAGAGGCCCAAACGCCGCTCAATGCCTTCCCCAGTGTTAATTAGCAGTTGCTCAGGAGGGAAATCCACAGCACAAACACACACACAGAAACACACTGAAACACACACACACACACACACACACACGATGTGGTATTAAGGTTTTTCCACACAGTGGCCTGAGTTTTGGTTTATTTATTTTTACATTACTGTATTATTCCGAAATGAAACCCATATCTTTGAATACAACTTTCTAAATCTCTCTGTGGAGCATCGTGGCATCTGTTAACAGTCACTCATCGCACTCAACAGACTACTAAAACCACGAATCAGGGGAGGTCCTTCAAACTGAAATATGGTTCAACTTCTCCTCCCGTGCTCTTTCCTCCAAAACCTTTTCTAATGAATCGGATGGCAAACCAATTATACAACCAGCCTCTTTTTTAATTAAATCTGTTAATCATGCTCCTTGTTTGGTCTCATTGGCTGTAGCACCTGTTACTTCAACTAACTTCTTACTGACCTTGAGGGACTTTTTTTTTAGCTGTGCAAGTAGCATGGCTCTACGTGGCAGTGTCCGTCAGTCCACCTCCTTGGTCCAGACGGAAATATCTCAACAGCTATTGGATGGCTTGCCATGAAGATTTGTACAGACATTCTTAATGAGTTTGGTGAACCCAGCTTTTCCTCTCGCTCCTCCAATGTTTTCACCTATCCTGCGAAATGTCTCAACGTCTGCTTGTCGGACTGGCACAAAATTCGTATCTTGGTACCCTGGTGCTACCTCCACTTTTCCTCTAGCACCGACTTGATGTTCACATCTGGGGTTTCGGGTGAAGTGTCTCGACAACCATCGGGTAGATCGCAGTGAAATCTGGTACCGATATTCATAGTCCCCTCGGGATGAACAGGAATAACTTTGGTGATCCCCTGGCTTTTCATTTAGCGCCACCATCAGGTCAAGTTTTTTATTTTGGCCAATACTTGTGTTTATGACCAAATACCTGCGGGGCTAATTGCCTTCCCATCAGTTTAAGCTTTAACTTGTGATTACTGCTAATAGGCAAATGTTAACAAACTAATATGCTAAACTACGATAGAGACTATGGTAAACATCAGCATGTTAACATTGTCACTGTGAGCGTGTTAGCATGCTGATGTTAGCATTTAACCCCAAGCCCAGCCCCGTGAACCCTGGGCACGGCTGTAGACTCTTGCTTGACACCGTACCAAGCATTTTCTGACCGGTGCAATTTCACAATCACCAATTTCTACTTCCAGATATTTGTAGAAGGAAACTATTGCCACTTGCTTGATTTTTTGATGGGGACTGCTGATGCTCTTTTCCTTTCTCCAGGGGCCAGTAACTTGCTCCTTCATCTTAAAAAAAAATGAACGTCGAGATTGTCACCTATTTTTGGAACAAAAATCAGGAGTGTGTCGACTTACACCATGCGAAGTGTGTGTGTGTGTGTGTGTGTGTGTGTGTGTGTGTGTTTGTGCGCTGCCTCCAGAGGATTTGTGTCCATGGCCCCGGGGCGTGTATAGTGGACAGCTTGCTGCTGGATTGATAGAGTGACGTCAGCGCGCCGCTACCTCTCCCCGAGGGCAGGATTAGTCGGGAGCAGCAGAGACTGCGCTCCGGTAATCTCCCGGTAATAAATGGGGGGAGACGCGCGTTTGAACTGCCAGCCCAGCGCCGACTGAGACCGGAGGGCCCCGGAGACCCCCCCCCCCCCCTCCCCTCCCCGAGAAGATCCCCGCATTTGAAGCGCGATGGGTCGCTTTGTGACGCCGCAGCAAACCGACGCGCCCCGGGCAGGTAAACGCAGCAGGTAAGCTGTGGAGCCCGCGGGGTGAACTCGTCTCAGGAGGATTTACCTTTGCAAGGTGTTCACAGGCTGCGCTGCTCGTCTGTCAACAACTGCTGCTGTTTTATTTTTACTGCTTGCGTCTGGCGTGTGTGTGTGTGTGTGTGTGTGTGTGTGTGCAGGTGCGTGTAGGGTGCACTTGGGAGATTATGGGTGGTTGTTGACAACTTTTGCAGTCCGTCCAAAATGAAGGAAAAACTGCTTGCAAACAGTATTCGCTTTTCATCTTGAACCCCCTTCGTCTCCATGCGCTCCCGCACGCGGGGTTCGAGGGTCCTCCGCCGTACTGCGGGTGTCAGGGATGCAGTGGGGGATCAGGAACCCGCATGAACTCAGTTCACTCATCTGTTGTTGACCGACCTACTGCAGGCGAGGGTATTTATGACAGATTAGAGAAGACATCATAGGTGAAAGACAGACCGGTGTGGCTCTGAATCTAAGCGTATCTACCTATCGCGTCATGGCACGATGGGAAAGAAATCGGAAACTGCTTGTGTTTTCCGACTCGAACTGTTCAATTTACGGAAAACACAAACAAAACAAAACAAAAAAAAAAAACAAACAGGCAAAAGTCAAAATCGCAATTGATCGTTGATCGTCGATGAGCATTTTTTTCAACAGTCCCCGAAAAGTCGCGCTAATGTTATCACTGCTTTGCCTCATGTCGATCGCCCACTTGGGTGTCACGGCTTGTCGTCGGCTCTACGTTTCTCTGCCCCCTCGCACTGCGCAGGAAAGCCAAGACGCCCGCCTAAACCCCGATCCGGGCTGCTCGTGGATGGTGCTCAACGTGCTGCAGCCAGAGGCGCGCCAGTCTTCACGCACAACGCCCGGTTAAGCTGAAATTGTTGTGAGCCGCAACTAACATAACCTTCGGTCTCGTTTTCGGGAGAACCCCCCCCTCTCTCTAGGAGAGAAAAGGAGGAGAAGAGAAGCAGTTTCAGGACTGACTTGTCATGTCATGGCCATAAAGGCTCCCTAGTCTATATAGTGGTACCTTTGGGCATTTATGGTTCGGCTGTCACCTACTTGGCACCTGCCTCTAAATAACCAGATAACACCCACTATGCACCGGGTCTGCGAGGGGTGATGGATCCTAAAGCTCACAGGCAAGTTTGTGACCGCCGTGTTACTTTTACCGCTACCGGTTTTAACTGTAAGTTCACTTTACTTGACGGACCCATGTGAGCCGAGGTCCAATAGCCCTGTCACCGCGCCGAGATGAGAGAGGGGCCCCTGAAGTTTACCCTCTTTGTTAGGCTGTCCGACTGTATGCTCCTTCTGGGAGATTTCCCCTTTTTCCTCTTCTTCTTGGTGTGTGTTTGTGTGTGTGAGAGAGAGAGAGAGAGGGAGAGAGAGAGACAGAGAGAGAGAGAGAGAGTCTTATGACATAAACTGTAAATGCTCAGCAAAAAGAGACAAAACGAGTTTAAGTTTGGGTTTTGCGCCCCTCGGGACGCAACAGTGCAGGTATGTGGCGGCGTGTGTTTGTGTGTGTAGGCGTTGCGCTGACTCGGGTTGAGAGAGACAGTACCACTACCGGACACGAGTAGGAGAGAGAGAGAGAGACACAGAGAGACACACACAGAGAGAGAGGGAGAGAGAGAGAGATTGCACTACGCGAGAGAGTGTGAGACAACAGTGCTGGTTGGAAATATGCGAGGCGGATGATTCTTGAGTGAACGGCAGACACACCGTCGTGCGCCTTTGCGCTCAGAGATCATCCAGTCCGGATCCCCTCACCGCCTCTCTCTCTCTCTCTCTCTCGTTTGTCCCGCAGCAGCCTCACCTGCGAAGCCACAGCGGAGGACAGCGGAGCCCCTCAGCGGACACTTTGCTGACCGAGAGAGACACCGGGACGGACGGACGGATGCCTCGCCGCACTTTTGCCATGGAGGAGAGCCCGGCAGAGTAACTTCCCGCAGCCTCCAGTATCCACGACCAGACAGTCAGAGAGGAGACCGATCTTCACAATGACCCGTTAAATTCCTGCTGCCGATGCTTTCTTTGGAGAGTGGGCTGACCATCTCCTAACAGCAGAGGAGACGAGCAGAGGCCTTTATTCGTTTATTTCAGTCTTCAGATGGACCGAGTGCCCTCGGCACTGGCCGCTAAGATGCGCTGGATCACGCTGGTGCTTGCCGGCTTGACTTTCTGGGGAAAAGTGACCATTTGTAACTGTTACGACTACGAGGAGCCAGACTATGATTATTATGAGGAGGAGAGAGCGGAGACCATCGACTACAAAGACCCATGCAAAGCTGGTGAGTCCCGTATTTACTCAGTTTTAGTTTTTAGTTATAAAAAACAAAACAAAACATGAGAACATGAGAGTCTTTTTGCGCGTCAGGTCACTGTGATTTTACCATTTCTACCGAGCGCGCTGAGATGGCACGTGTATATGTGTATGAGAGATGACAGCGCGCGAGTGTTTGTAGGTGTGTGTTTGTGTGTGTGTGTGTGTGTGTGTGTGTGTGTGTGTGTGTGTGTGTGTGTGTGCACCGGTCCAGATGTCGCTCCATCCCCAACCTTCGTAGCAAGTAAGTCAGTGTCCGCTATGATCCTATGGGTGGATGCCACGTGCAGCCCCGGCGACAGACCGGCTAAGCCCGCACTTTTCACCGCACCCACACACATTCGGCGCGTGCATCACCTGTATCAGAAATTCTGGTTCTGATATTGGCAAAATTTTAAATGGACAGGCTGTGCATGCGCGTGTAACTGTTTGTGTGTTTGCGCGCGTCCGGATACTAAATCGACCATCAACTAAGATGAGAAACAGCTGGATTTAACTGAACCAAAAACATGCGCTGATGCTCTCTCTCTCTCTCTCTCTCTCTCTCTCTCTCTCACACACACACACACACACACACACACACACACACACACACACACACACACACACACACACACACACACACACAAACACACACACTCACACACACTAAGGTAAAATAGGACATTTGATGACAGGCTGGAAGCTGTTTGGTCTCATAAGACATGTAGTATATGTGTGTGTGTGTGTCTTTGTGTGCACATATGTTAAAGGCAACCTCCATGCAGTCACATTATAATATGTCCACTGTGTGGACACACTGCCCAGCTTGATTTAAACTGCTTTAAGTAGATTAAAAAATCTAAGTTTTTTTCCTGAGATTGTTTTTTTTAGGTGTGTGTCATTTGTATTGTCTGTGTACACTCCACCCAAATTAACTCATGTTTTCAACACAAAGCCCGGAGATTCACTTAAGATTGGACACAGTCCTTATATTAAAGTAACCATCCTTTCTTTACTTCTTTGATAAACATCGTCTGTCCTCATTGTATCTTTTGGTGTCATCTATCTAATATAGTCTGTCTATGGTTTGGTAAATCTGAAATGTTTTAAAAAGGTGACACAATACCCCGGTTTCTGGACTGGCACCAAAACAGTCGTTTTTCCAATATCTTAAATACTTTAGTACCGTAAGAATTTGGGAATCCTTTTTCATTTAATGAAATATGCTCGACTTCTCAGTGCATCAGTGTATATCGTCTTAACAGGGTCAGCTATGCAAGAAATTTGCCTAAATAAACTGTGGGCTAAAATTAGCAATTTTAGATCAGGAAAGATCTGCCCAAAGAATAAATAAACAGGACCAAAAATCTGAACAAGCATTCAGTGTAAACTTTTGATGCTGGACTGGTTTTGATACTACAGATACCATATTATATGGCAACGAAAGGTACCGCTACGGACACAGCTCTCCTTCATCTTGTACTTATGTTTTTGTGTTTTCAGGTGTACAGGCCTGTGTCAGTCCTCTTTTTCCATAAAGAGCACTCTATTTACAATCACCACTCTTTGTCCAGGCCATGCAGCAAAGCTCAATGGCCACTGAGGATTTTTTGTCACATGTTACATCATATGCTAGGTGGAGGAATCATCTCCTCTCCTCTCGTCTCCCTTTAAACCCTTTGAATTTTTCCATACATTGCCACTGCTGTGTGTGCAAGAGAGTTGCAACCGAAATATTGTGGTGTTGCAGGACCAGTAGGCATCTTCTTAAGTCTAGATTGTTGTTTTCGTTAAGCTCACTTGACCCGGCGTGTCTGTGAGCATATGTGTTTGTGTACACGTATGTTCTTGCGTGTTTTAATGGCACTTAATGTTGTCTGTGATGACACGTCGGACTGATAAGAACTCCACCCAGAGCACTGAGCGTCCGCACACTGACCAACACACATTCCTCACATACCAAATACACAAACCTGACAACCCTGGACACTGGCCAACGTGTGTGCGTTTGTTGATGTGCATGTTACACGGATCTCTGTGTGGGGGATTTTTATGTTGTTACTGCAGTCTCATGATTCTGTGGCTTTTAGTTAAGAACTAAGAACTTAGCTAAGAACTTGCCATGTCTGTGTGTGTGTTTGTGTGTGTGTGTGTGTGTGTGTGTGTGTGTGTGTGTGTGTGTGTGTGTGTGTGTGTGTGTGTGTGTGTGTGTGTGTGTGTGTGTGTACAGTATGTTTGGATGGTATCCCGGCAGGTTATAGGGAGACAGTCAGTCTACATATACTTGAGTAACTGAGCAAGTCTTGTAGGTTAAAATAACAGAGTGAGAAAACACAGGCAATGTTTTTATTTGCTGGAAATATCAGTGTACATAAGGAATGCATTTACAGTGGCAAGAAAAAGTAAGTGAACCCTTTAGAATTACCTGCATTTGTGTATAAATTTGTCTTAAAATATGGTCAGATCTTCATCTCAGTTACAACTATGAACAAAAACAAACTAATTAAACTTATAACACACAAATTATTGTGTTGTTCTTGTCCATATTGCATACACCGTGCAGACATTCATAGTGTAGGTTGGAAAAAACATGTGAAGCCCCAGGCTAATGACATCAAAAAATGTAATTGGAGACAGGAGTTAGCGAGCCTGGAGTCGAACCAACAAAACAAGATTGGAAGTGTGGGTTAGAGCTACTTTGACTTATAAAATCCACTCAAACATTTTCAGTCTGCTATTCACAAGAAGCATTTGCTGTTGTGAATCATGACTCGCAAAAAAACATCTCAGAAGACTTACGATCAAGAATTGCTGATTTGCATAAAGCCGGAAAGGGTTACAAAAAAAACTCTCAAAGAGTGCGGGCACCCAACAAAGATGACTCCAAAGGCACATGAGGTAAAAAATAAGCCCGGAGTAACAACTAAAGGCTTTGAGGAAGGATTGGAGCTGGTTAACATCTGTTTTCATGAGTGTACATACATAAATCATGGTTAAAAGGAGGAAGCCGCTGCTCTCCAAAAAAACATCACTGCACGCCCGAAGTTTGCCAAAGAGAACCTTGACACTTAACAGCGCTACTGGGAAAATGTTCTGGGGACTGATGAATCTAAGGTCTCATCGTTTAGGAAGAGCATGCAGCACTATGTATGATATGAAAAAGGGCAATGCATACCAACATAAGAATATCATTCTAAAGGTGAAGTACAGGGGAGGGAGCATCATGATTTGATCCTGCTTCGCTGCCCCTGGGCCTGGACAGCTCGCCATCACCGCGGGGAAAATCAATCCCCAGGTTTATCAAGGTATCTTATAGGATAATGTCAGGGTTGCTGTCCATCCGCTGAAGCTCATTAGAAGTTGGGTGATGCAATAGGACGATGTCCATGAACCCTGAAGTGAATTTACTACAGAATGACTTCAAACAAAAGAGAACCGCCTTCTAGAGTGGCCCATTCGGAGCCCAGACCAAAGAGATGCAGTGGAAAGGCCTTAAGACAGCTGTTCACAGCTGACGTCCTAAGAATACGGCTGAGCTGAAGCATTTCTATAAGGAAGAATGGTCCAAAATTCCTCCTGAACGTTGTGCAGGTTTGATCCGCAGCTACTGGAAGTGCTTGTTTGGGGTTATTCCTGCCAAAAGACGTTCGACCAGTTATTATATCGACCAGTAATTCTAAAGGGTTCACACACTTTTTCTTGCCACTGAATGCTCACTTTTAGATTTCTTGCAGCAAATGTCAACAAATGAAAATCCCAATTTCCAGAGCTCTCCATAACTGACAACTGTTTCTGTTTTTTCTTTTTTAGTAAAATCACTTGTGGAGGTTTTACAGAATCTTTGACATTTTTATTGTTATTTTTAAGGCCTTGTTTTGCCTTTACTGGATATTTGATTGTAGAGCGCAACCAGTAACTCATGTAAAGAGACGGGCGGGGGACAACATGCAGCAAGAGGTCCCTGTCTGGACTTGAACGGGGAACATCAGTGTTAAATGGTGTGCATGTTTTGTTCCGATTGAATACAAATCAAATGTCTGCCCCCCTTTTCTTCATGGCAATTAGAATGCATGAGCGCAATCTATGCTTTTACAACACCAAGCGAGGGATATGTTCCCTAACTGACATTTGCTGTAGCTACTGTACCGAACAACATGCATATGTGTGTATGAGACACATTTCAAAAGTTTTATTCTAACACTTTTCCATTGTGTTCCTGTCTTTGTATCTTAATGGACTCATACACGTCAGGATAGTCACAAATGTTTGTGTTAAGTTGAAACATTTTCAGATCAAGAGGAAATGTCCATATGGCAGTTCACACTGGATCAAATCTATGTCTGTTTGCTTCCTTCCACTAACTTTTTATGCATTTTTGGAATCTCTATTTAAACCTCAGCCAAGGAGTTTATCTATTCTCCCGTGTCTGTTGGTTTGTTTGTTGGTTTATGTGTCAGCAGGATTATGCAAAAAGTACTAAATTAATTTGCACCAGACTCGGTGGAGGTATGGGGCATGGGCCAGGAAAAAAAACATTAAATTTTGGAGCAGATGAAGTCTGGTGTATGTTGTTTGACATTGGCCTTGGCGGAGGTCTGCGCTCTACTGAGCGCATTTTTTAGTTCATTTTGTGTTCAGTCTGGAACCACAAACAGACTGGGCTATAAAAAGTTTGGACACACCTAGTCAAAATTTCAGTTACTGTGAGTAGTTAGTAGTTAGGTGAAAGTTAGGTATAGTTAGGTTGAACTGATCTTCAAAAGGCATAAAGTTAAAGGTGAAACATTCTTTTCAACAGTTAAGCAAGATAGGTGTATTATATGTTTTTTGTACAAGTTCAGAGCGAGAAAAGGAAAGGAGCATCATACAAAAGTTCGGGCACCCCAAGAGATTATAGCTCTCAGCTAACTTTTACCAAGGTCTCAGACCTTATTTATTTTGTTGGGGCTATGGCTTGTGACACAGTCATTGTTACGAAAGGCCGGGTGATGCAAACTTCAAAGCTTTATAAATACTCTAGCAGTAGCACTCTAAAAAGTAAAATAATTGAAACCCACAAAGCGGGAAAAGGGTATAAGAAGATAGCAAAGCGTTTTCAGGTCGCTGTTTCCTCAGTTTTTAATGGAATCAAGAAATGGCAGTGAAGACCAAGAAAACTTTCAGAGAGAACTGCTCGATTGCTATAAAGTCAAATCAAAACCCCTGTTTAACTGCAAAAGACCGTCAGGAGGATCTAGCAGACTCTGGACTGGTGGTGCACTGTTCTACTCGGCAGCAGCACTTGAACAAATATGACCTTTCATGGAAGAAAACCTTTCGTGCGTCCTAGCCACAAAATTCAGCATCAGCAGTTTGCAAAGGAACATCTGAACAAGCCTGATACATTTTGGAAACAAATCCTGTGGACTGATGAAGTTAAAATAGGACTTTTTGGCCGCAATGAGCAAAGGTAGCTTTGAAGAAAAAAGGGGGCAGAATCTCATGAAAAGAAAACCTCTCCAATTTTTAAGCACAGGGGTGGATTAATCATGCTTGTGTTGCAGCCAGGGACAGGGAACATTTCACTGGTAGAGGGAAGAATGGATTAAATTAATTAACAGCAAATTCCGGGAGCAAACATCTCGCTGTCTGTAAAAGAAATGAAGATGAAAAGAGGATGGCTTCTACAACAGGATAATGATCTTAAACACACCTCAAAATCAACAATGGATCACCTCAAGAGGCGCAAGCTGAAGTTTCTGCCATTGCCAGCACAGTGTCCTGACCTAAAGTCATCGAAAATCTGTAGAAAGACCCTTAAAAGAGTAGTGCATGCAGGACGCCCCAAGAATCTCACAGAACTAGAAGCCTTTTGCAAGGAAGAATGGGTGAATCTCAAAGAAGAACCGAAAGACTCTTAGCTGCTCCAAAAAGCTTTTACAAGCTGTGGTACTTGCCTAAGGGGGTGTTACTAAGTACTGAGCATGACTTTTGTTTCGGTCCCCTTTCCTTTTTTTTGTTATTTTGAAACTGTAAAAGATGGAAAAAGGTAATCTTGCCCAAAATAACAAAGAAATGTATCATCTTTAACTTCATGCCTTTTGGAAATCAGGTCATCTTTTATCTGCTTAACTATTCACAGAAAAAGACATTTTGATCAGGGGTGCCCAAACTCTTTCATGCCACTGTACCTAATATTCACTTCATTTTCATTCACCTTATTCAATTATTTCTTCTTCTTACATTTTCTTATATCAGGACAAGCTTCTGAATTAGGGTATTTTATTGCATATAATCCACATGTACATTGTGTGAGGACTAGTGCTGAAATGGCTAGAAGTTACTTGATGAGTTGACAGACAAAATTATTCAGTTGACAAAAAAAATCTCACGTTTAGTGTTTCCTTGATTCTGAGCATATTTAGGACTTCTCATCCATGTTGACCTAAAAGTCAAGATACAGTCATTCCATTCTTGATATTTGAAAGAGCAAATTAATTAACAGTCAATTTAATAATTGATTAATTGCATCATATTAAGCAAACAATTACTGATAACAGCTTCTCATATGTGAGGATTTGCTGATTCCTCTGTTTTATATAATTGCAAATTGAATACTTTTGCTTTGTGGACTGTTGTTGGGACAAAACAAGCAAATTAAATTGGGCTCTGGGAACTTGTAATGGTTATTTCCTTTTTTGTTTGTGATTCCTTTCTCATTTTTTGTGTAAATACATTTACAATTTATGTGTAGATGCACAACAGTTCAGCTAATACTTTAATTTTTATTTAAAAAAAAACTACTGGCCTATTTTCTACTGTATCTATCTTTTGGGAATGTACATGTAACATCTACATGTACATACCGAGACACAAACTTCCAGCATATAAAAATACATACACAGATATGCACGCAGAAATGCATCAAGTAGAGTCTGTACATGCACACACCCAATGGGTATTGTCACTATGTTCTGAGCAGATAAACCAGGAACGAAAATAATAGTAGTTGCACCCTTATCATCAACCGATTCTGTTGTCTGTGTGTAAAGAGTTGGTGGCTGTGTTTTTGTGTGTGTGAAGCTTGTAAGAAGTGGAAGCATGGCTCATTCCAGGCCTGACCCTGTGGCATCAGTCTGAGTGGTTGGTATTCCGCCTCCTGTTTTTGCTGGGAAAACACAAGGGGAATATTTGGCTGGCTGCTTATCTCCTCTGAGTCCCGCGCTGGTAGACAGGAGAACACACACTTCCAGGCCTTTGTGAAGTGATTTCCCTATGCGAACACACACAGGCACATGTACGCACACACTTGATACACACACACGCAGGGCTCCCTCCATTCACCCGCGCTTATCTCTTCCTGGTTGTCTGCATCCTGCTACTCAGCTGGAGATGACACACACGCGCGCGCACACACACACACACGCTCATACTGACGTGCACGAGCTCTTACGCTCACTCAAGAGTCATTCATGCTTCCTTCCAAATCACTGTTCTCTTAAAATGCTCACACACGGAGTGAAAGCTAAACAAACCTCAGCGTCCGAATGAAGCCGTGGGCCGTTTCTTCAGGGGTGACCCAAGAGACCGACTGCTTGTTCTCTTCTTCAAATACAATAGTGGTGTATCAGAGGAAGGTGTAGTAACAGTATGTACAATACATAATGTACATTTTCTCATGGACGCACGTCCCTGAGCTCAGATGTTACAGCCCATGATTTACAATAAGAGTTTTCGCCTCAGCCCGGGGGGGATTTTTTGCAGCTTTGGCCACAATTGGACGATAAATTTGCATCTGAGCTCTTGCGAAAGTTCAAAAATGCAGATGAGTGGTTTGTTGGGTTAATTGGTGAGTCTAAATTGACCAGAGGTGTGAATGGTTGTCGGTCTCTATGTCTCAGCCCTGTGACTGACGGTCCAGGGTGTACCCCGCCTCTCTGCCAATGTTAGCTGGGATAGGCGAGAAGACCATTGGATCACCACAGCCAGCCATGCTAAGTTTAATTTTAGCGTTTAAACAGATGCACTGTCGTGTTTGTGTCTTCACGGTCTGATGGATAAATTTATGCCTAAGGTTGTTGGAATGATAACTGCGGGAAAAACACTTTCTAAGTCTACATTTGGTGTGTATAAACTGTTTGAAGATGCAGATTGAACACTAAACAAACATTTCGCCTTGATTTATTTGCACAAATTAGACTACTTGAGTGTTTTTGTAGTCTATTTTTACTTGCCAAGAGTTGGCAACGGCACGGGTGGTGTGACAGCTCAGATTTTCTCGTCGTCTTTCTCTTGTCTGTACTTGATAACTATGTAGAGTCCTATAGTGTTATAATGAGTACATCCAACACTATATGAAACATTTCCAACTCACACATCTTCGCTTCAGTTTGTGCTGTCTAGAGCAAATCTGCACGTTCAGTCTTCATTTACTTTGTATGCAGTTTGCATTTGCACTTCAAAATTTACTTTGTGTGTGAGATCTGGCGTCGGTTCCCTAAAGCTGATGGCTGTAGGATGTATTGTCTATGAGCTACGAACTATTCTATGAGTGGACCTGGGTTATCTTAAACAGGTGTATGTGTCTGTGCCCGTGCCTGTGTAAAATGTATGTGTGCGCTTTGGGCTTTTTGGTCAAAGAGTGAAGTCCACCATGTCGTGACAGTGAGCTGCAGCTACTGTTCACCCCTTCCCCCATTCCTCGGTAGGAAGGAAACTAGAGCAATGTGTGTATGTATGTGTGTTTGACACTGTGGCTGCGTTGTGTGTGTCAGTGAGAGAGCGAGCGGCCTCACTCTTATTATATTAAACAGGATTTTCCCGAGCAGAGTGCTCCTGCCACTGAGCTTCCAAAGTCTTCCTCAGGATTCCCGCCTCAGCACAAACTCCACGGCCGTGCTGAGAGTCGACTGTTTGTTTTGGATCGTCATTGTTCCGGAGCTGCAGAAGCCATGAGTCAGCACCGCCGTCACTCCGCCCACCTGCCATGCATTGCTCAATTATTAAATATCTGGGTGCTTTTATGTCACCTAGCTTTTCCTGATGGTATTTATAGTAGCAAAACTCATTCGCATACACCCATTATTGGCTGAGGAAAAACCACCTTCTCCTTACAGTCAAACTCCCATTTTTTTTTTTTAGTTATTCCAAGTATGGTAGCAACCCAGTTGTGACGCACATCTACACGCTTTTAGCTAGGTCTGCTATGTTGTTTAACTCCTATTGTAGTGATAGAAGTGATGCATGTACAGTTGATGCACAATAACCAAACAGTGGCTACTTTTATAACAATTGAAACCCTCGTTTCTACTAACTAGGTACTGCTAGTGGCAACTTTGACCACATTATGTTACACTGCTGGCCATAATATTTCAAGGCATTACAGTTTACAGAAATGATTACACAGTCACTGGTAAACTGCTCACTTTTTCCTTTTGACATTGCTTTATCTATTTACAGTACATACTTTAACAAAATCAACTCGGATTCAGGCAAGAAATGACTGAAACTCAACAAGTCACCAAGTTTCCCGACAGCACTAGTTCGTGATAGCTGTGTGTTAGACCTGTGTATAGCCCGTTTTTTTTTACACTAAATGTGCAAGCGTGCAAAGTTTGCAGAAGGTAGAACAAAGAAAGAGCATAATGTCAAGTAACCATCCGGCTGACTAGAATGCTAGAGAATACACTTGAATGTAAACAATCACTATATAAACGTTGATAGAGACTCAGAGATAAAAAGAAACAAACCAGGGTCAGCATGAAGAAAAACAAGGTTTCTTAACCTTAATATTATGATTTATCATTTATGAATCGTGCCATCATATTCCCATAGAAAATTTATATTTAGTCTGACTGAAAAAAAGTGAAACGGCGAACTTGGGTATAACAATTCAGTACATCAGCATATCGTCAAAATTGCACGAAATGTCGTAGTCAGCAGTACTGGTGCACCCAGCTGTTGTCACCCAGCCTTAGATGGTATCATGGAGCCGGTGATGCAGGCCTTTTTCACCAATTTTTGCGTATCGCCTTAGGAAAAGCACAGGTGTATGTAATGAAATTAATGATGGCGGAATTCTGTTTCGCTGCTTCAGTCTCAGGGTGCTGGTATTGTGCGCGCTGGCTCACTGTCCCACTCTCATGTTTCACTGGGACACTTTAATAGAATGGAGCCATCATTAATGTTATCGGCAACACCTGTGCTTTTTCTGTGTCTGCTGTGATGAAGGTTTACTGTGAATGAGAGCTGGAGTACCTGAGCAGCGATATGAAAAATATCCAGAGAACGTCTGTGAATGATATCTAATACGTTCATACTGAAGCTCTCCACCGCTTTCAGACGGTTTCAAACTGCTTAAATATCAGACAGCTGTATCAGATTTCACATCTTAACTTGATTTATTCATTGTAATGTGTCTCTGAAATTCGCTACTCATCGTAATTACTCTGAAATCAATGTTAGGTCAAACCTGGAAAAATGTTGTCCTGTAATAAGTGAAGACATGCAGTGGCACCTGATGTACCAACTGGATGTCTTACAGAGCAGAACTGTCTTCCATCTTCACACAAAAAATAACTCTCTTACATAACTTTAATTTGATCTTTGCACATGTTAAAGCCTGTCGACATGCTGGGCTGCCGGGTGCACACCCAGGACACCCTGATGGTAAATCGAGGCATGATCATGTCCCGTCACAATGTCTGGCCAAACCCATGACCTGCTGGAGAAGAATCTAACTGTCACAGTAATGTGATTAGAAGGTTACACCAGGTCTGTTTCTGTGCGTTTATGTGTGTGTGTGTGTGTGTGTGTGTGTGTGTCATATGATATTACGTTATTTTGTCTCATACTGACCATTTCTTTGCCTGTTATCCCCTTCAGTTTATGTGGCAGGCCACCATTTAAGTGAGCAGTTCTTTTGAAGTCACAGATGTTCCTTTTACTTTGCCCGGAATATTGTAATTATCCACATTTTATTTCAGTTACAGTGCAACTACTTTGAGTTCTTTTTACCTTTCTTTAGGTGATTTTTACTCTAGTCATTTCAGTTCTACTATCTCTTCACTATGATGTTTTGGCACGCTCCACCTCAGGCACTCTATATCCTATTTCTTTTCTTTTGTTTTTTTGTCGAGAGCACACTCGTTTTTGTTTATGGCGATTTATACCTCAAAAATCAAAATGATGAATGGTTGTACTTGGTTACTGATGACAGTCTTATGGTATATTCCTGTTAAATGGATTTGCGTGTTATCAATCTGGGCTTTATTTCTGGGGTCATTTCAGATGTCCAGTTGTTCGCCTGACTGCTCTACCATCTGTTTTTATCTGTGTTCATGCATGAAGAACCTTTGCCTACCCTCGTCTGCAGACAAATACACACACGCACACACACACGCACACACACACACACACACACACACACACACACACACACACACACACACACACACACACACACACACACACACACACATACATAAACACTGTGATGTTTTAGTGTAGAGGTGTGTAATTGGGTCTTTGTCAGTGTCTGGGACTGTGTTCAAGCCAGTAAAAACATCTGATTAGTGTTAGTGCATTAGTGTGTTTCAGGGTGTTTGGACTTATGACATCACAGACACGCTATCCTTAAATCCGCAGTTGCAAACTGAACATCTGTCAAAGGAAGTCAAAGCTAAACTTGTCTATGTTACTGGTGATATGAAAAGTTTGTAATTATCACTGTTTCACTTCACTTTTCTTCTTCAGTTTCACCGACACACATAAACATTACTCCCTTTTGTTCATGATTATTTCATCTTATGTCACAGAAATTGAGATTATCTCCTCCTCTCCCTCTGTCTCTCTTCTCTTCTCCTCTCGTACTTGCACATGGGTGCTGGTGTGAACCTTTTGAACTTGGATTTAGGTTCTACATTTTTTAGTTTTTTTTTCTCTAAAAGCACATTTCTGAGCGGTGACATTACCGACTCCAGCATCTCTGTACATTCCAACACCTTAGAAAGCGAAGTAGCACATCATTATTCCATCTTCCATACTCACAAGGAAAATTATAAACAGAAATCTCAGTTTAAAGTGATACTTAAATTTAAACCTTTTTGTTATTTTAAATTCCAGTAGTGATAAAACATCCATAGAAACCACTCATGTGGCATCATTCAGCTTAGTATCCCTACGAATTGCTAAGCCTCATTACCTCCAGTTCCAACACGCCAAAGCATAGAGTAGTGTTCGCTTAATTCAGGTTGGGGCTGGTGGATGAGTGTGTACAGCTCACCTGACTTTCAGGCGGGAGAGCGGAACTTGCGCACGGTCACAGATCTGCAATAAACTTTCACCTTTGTAATAACTGTTACCGTGACCTTTCCCTAACCTCAACCAAATATTTTAGTTGCCTAACCTTAACCATACTTCATGTACCATAACCACGATCCTTCCCTAACCCTAAACGTACTATAGTTGCGATGTGCACGTGCTGTAAGAAGCGATAAAGCGAAGAGTTGGCATTGGTCATGAAAAAAAAATGTCATTGTCTTAATCCGGGCATTTGAAGAGTCACCTATAATCTGTACTTTTCTGGTGATAGGGTTGTATTATCCTTTTCCCCACTGTCTAACTGTACGCTCAGTATGTTTCACAAAGTTATAATTTTGAAGAAACACGACAATATACTGTACAATATACTGTTAACCCCTCATGCATTTATTAAATATAAAAATAAGTCAAGGAATATTAAACCAGGTGGTACAGTAATCCCTACTGAGGCTACCTCAAATCTGAGGTTTTGTTTACCGAATAAGTAAATGTTTGAGTGATGCGCCTGGGAGCCAGTGAGTAAACTGGAGTCGGAAACAAGACAACCAAAAGATAAGGAGGTGGGTTGATCAGGCTAGCCAAAGCGTGAGCTGGGATAGAGTAGTTCTGACCCCTGGAAGAGCAAGATGTGGTGACGAGACTACTCACAAGCTTGACGAGGCCGTGCATCGGGACTGAGACAGCAGTGGTGTATTTAACCATGTTATAGAAAACATATGCCTGTTTGGAGCACACTGTTCAGACATGCTGCAGGGTAGGAACGTTTGTAAAGTTTCTATGGACGTTGTGATGCTCCACTGAAAAAAGCTGTGGATTCAAGGTGTTTGATGTAAATTAGAATCCTTTTACAACCACCTTTCCACCTTACGGGGATGAGTGTTTCATAATGAAGATATTTTTGGGTGGAGTATCACTTCAGTGGCCCACTCAGCTGGATCTTATGCTGTCTGTATTTATGTATTGTACAGTTTTTGGGGCCTGCATTTTTGGTACCTTGCCCCCTCATGACTGTTTTCAGCGCTGTCAGCGCTGTACTGTGAGCTCCAACTACGGCACCTGCTCACAAAGAGTTAATATGGATCAAACAGCTTGCACAATGATTACTTTTGGAGAAAATCTTCTAACAGGGCCAAGGTAATCTCTTTTTAATATTGCTGTACGTTCACAGTCACAGTTATACCGTATGCAGTCTAATAATATCACACAAGTGGATCAGCGCATACACATGCACATGTTCACGCACATGCATACAGACACACAAACCAGCACACACACACACACACACACACACACACACATATGCACAAATCTTAGCCCACCTACAGTGTGACCTTATATTTGCTTAATGAGGAGCTTAGTGAGGTATGTGTGTGTGCTTGTGTTAGATACACCCCAGTGACTACAGCATGAGTGCATAACTCAGCAGTGCATAATTTAATACTATACTGTGCCGTAGTGTCTGTAAAATGTCAAAAGCAACAGAGGAGGCCACTAAATCTACAGTAAATAAGAGTGATGGAAATGATAAACATTATTGATGCTAAACAATATTGCTTATGTTTAAGATTTTGTTATTATGTTTTATAGATACATTTAAATGTGAACATGGAAAAACCTCATGTATCCCTTAGCATCTTGTCTCCTGCCAACTGTGACCAATTCAGCCGTAGGAACGCTCATTAAATTAGTGCATATCTGTACGAAAAAAAAGCCAAAAACATAGGGGAGGGTGGTTTGAAAGAACGCCAGGACATCATTATGGTGCCTGACCAAAATTCAGCAATTGACCAAGCACGATTGAGAATAAAGGACTGAAAGCAACACAAAAACTGCACATGTTGTCACAGAGATTGCATCTTTGTTTTTACAAAACAAAACCTTCTGCCATCAGAATAATGTTAAAGATGCTGTAATAAGATCAAAATTATACACAGTAGTTTTACTTTAAAGTGGTCAAAAACAAATACTGTAAATGGTCAAGGAGACGAATAAATTTTGGGATTAAATACAAAAATGTAGCATTAGTATATGTAAAACACATGAAAAGGAGAGTTTAACTGTAACAAAAGCCTGAAAACAAATTGAAATGTTTTCCTTATTTTACAGTTTTTTTTATTGCATTTTTAAATCAATTCATTAACAGATTACGGTTAAGTACAGAAAAAGTTTATGACCGGGCTTGTGTGTTCTCATTGGCCCAAACGAGTAACAGCTATATATGCTTGTATTGTTCAGGTGCAAATTATGTTTCATTGGACATTGTTGCATGACGATGAGCATGGTCACATATCCAAAATAAGTACGTTTTAGTTTTCCACCTCTCACGAAGACGCGCACACAATCACACAGAGCCAATGTTGTACGATTGTTTGACATTTGTTACCGGGCTGCAGAGTAAACATGCAGAAAAGCCGACATTGGTCCTGTCTGCCTCAAATCGGTCTTCTCGCTCTCCGGACAGCCGCCATGGTGGGAGGTGCTAGATGCATGCGAAGGAAGTTTATCTCTCAGTTTGTGTTTGGTGCATTACACCTGTCTGTGTGTGTGTGTGTTTGCTGCAGTGCCCCAGCTGAAGGGCATACAGTAAGGCCCTGGTCAGCATGATGCAGGTCTCCTGGGACATCCGAGGGGTTTTGGATCAATACTGTTCCTCCTGCATCTCCCTGCCTCACTGTCCTCGCCCCTCCTCACCCACTGGCTTGACTTTGGGCTATTTATGGTATCTCTATGGATTAACAAGACCTCAACAATCAATGGGCCAAACTTACTATCACTGTACTCTCTCTCCTCTTTTTGCTTTGTATCTCTGCTTGTGTCAGCTCCTTTTCTCTGGAAAAACTTTTAGTCCTTGTAGTTTCCCTTGTTGTCCTGAAATAACTGAAACCGCTAGAAGTGTAAAGTCAGTGCACTGTCGCAAACACACTGTCCCACAACTAGAAACAAAAGCTGAGGGAATATCATTTCAAATACAGGTGCAATGTGATATGATCTATGTTTATGTGAGAATTCACAAAGATAATGACCTCTGTTGGGGAATTGGAAGTTTCGTAAAGGTGCAATTGATGTCAGAATTAACATTTGTACCACCGCCTGTTCAGACCACATCTTAGTGCAAGTGCTGATGTAATTGTGTTATTTTTGTCACTTTATATGAGAAAATCAAACCCACATAAACCACTTCAGAATCAAATTAACCTCTTTTATATACGTCAAGTTCAATTCTTCTCTTTTCAACCACTGAAAACAACTGACTCACTGAGAACAGCCTTTTTCAAATCTCTTACGGAACAAAAAAGCACACAAGGGAAACACATTTAATTGTGTGACTGCTGATTCAGCACTGATCCAAAATTTACTACGAAGTCTGTTATCTATGCACATTTAATTATTGCGTAAATTGTTTTCCAGCTGTTGAGATGTGCCCCAAAAAACTGTAGCGACATTAGCAATCAAATAGTAAATGAGAGCTAGGGGCTTGAAGGGTGACGTCCCCAAATGATAACCAGTTGTCCTAATCAAACCTCTTTTACAACTGCAGCTGTACCACCCGTGTGACGGTACACCTGCTCATGGAATTTCCAAAGAACCTGTCGGTCAGAGTATGCCAGCGGCATGTCCTTTCACTTTGATTAAGACAAACCATACTCTGCAGATACAATAAAAATGTTGTAGTAATTACAAAATGCTCTGCTGAATCGGCTGAATTACAAAATGACAGAAAATTAATCAGAAACTACTGTCAAAATCAATTAATTGTTTGTCATTTTTCAGGCAAGGTTCCATCTTCTCAAATATAAGAATTTGATGCTTTTACTCTTTGAATTATAGTAAACTGAATATTTTTGGGGGGGCTGGACTATTGGTTGAACAAAACAAGCTGTTTGAAGGCGTCGCTTTGGTCTCTGAAAAATTTTGATGGCCATTTCTCACTCTTTTCTGACATTTTACACACCAATAATTTTTGGTTTATTCAAGCAAATAATTGGCAGATTAATAATGAAAATAATAATTAGCTGCCGCCCTACATAGTTGACTCATATCAATAATAATTAATAATAAATGAACAATGTTTAAGCAAGTAAACATCACAGATGTCCAGGCGATAAACGTTTAAAACAACACAGTTTTATTTTAAATGTCATTTTCACATACACAGCTCGAACACTTTTAACATGTAACCATGATTTTTTTTAAAGCAATAGTTTGACATTTTGGAAAACACCGTTATTGTCTTTTTTCCCAAGCGTTAGATGAAGAGATTGGTACCACTCTCATGTATGTTTGGTAAACATGAAGCTACAGAGATGAGAGTGGTATTGATCTTTTCATCCAACTCTCTGCAAGAAAGTGAATACGCACATTCACCAAAATGTCAAACTGTTCCTGTAATAAAAGGTACAGCATTTAAGTAGTTATGCAACATAAACGTTTATGCTATTTGCATTTGAGAAACACCATTTTATTTGAATTGTATTTTATAGTATTGTCTACGCAATATACCTAGTAATAAGTACACGACAGAAGCTCCACCCTCTAGATCAGACAGCATCCTCATATCTGTCCAATCAAAACATCATACACCGCCATTCAACAGCACACACTCCTAGTCTGTATCTGATAACATGATTTGTAAACCATCTGAGGTCATTGTGGTTTGCTCCTCTCTCCAACAATAGCACAGGGTTGAGCACAATGGCACCCTGACCCCCAGTTTCCTTCAGTGGCAATCCTGATTAGCTAAGTGACACGCTTCTCCCATTCCATTGTTAATGTATCAGTGCCCCGGGTCCCTGCGGAGGGCAATAACTCCGCTCAGCTAATTATTTAGTGATGATTATCATTCAGTTGTTCATTGTTAGAGGCTGTGAATAATACTGTCGATGTGGAGGGAGGGGATAGAAAAAGAAACTGAGTAACAAGGGATCCAAGATGTGCTTTATCTGATGCTGAAAGGTGTGTGATGGAGAGAGACAGCCACATACATAGTGTTAGTTTTGTGATGCGGGAGAGTTAAAAAAAAAAAAAAGGATGAGGATGTTGGGTTGAAACTCGGTTGTGATGGGCCAGGGAGCCCGCCCCAGTCTCGTGCGCACCCACGAATAACAGGCACACAGAGAGGGCCGGTAATGAGCCTTGAACGGCCTTGCAGGCGGTAAAAAGTGCCGGCCCACCGATGCGATGGCCCACTGGGATTTGTCCCGGTATGCCCGATGTCCCTCAACACTGACTGCTGCGATTCCTTGTTGATGATCGGCTCCTCGTCTGTGTGACCAGTAATCAGCTTGTGTTCACAGAACTTTTATTTTGTCCAGAACATGTAGCAACATGATCGTTTCTTTACTATTAATATTTTATTTACTTACATGACAGGACAAAACACTACAAATGACACAACATACTGCATTTGGACACAGCAGGGGTTGTGGGAGTGCACTACATGACATACTGAAGTCAAACAGTTCAATGGCTAAGTTAAAGTCAGCTAGTTGTATGAAGGAGTTTGGCCACCGCCCGGACAAATGACATATTTTTTTGATTTTTGAAGTGAAAAGAGGTGAATACTCCCGCAGCAAACAGACACTAAAAATTAGCCTTTCTTTAAATGTCAACGCAGAGTTACCATTTATTTCATGAACTTAAAAATAGAAAAAAGTAATTGTGACATGTGCAAAAGTAGTGGGTCCCCTACCAAGTCAGTAGTAACCTCCCCTTTGCCGACCATTAAGCATCGAAGTGGAAATGTTCTGCTTTGAGGTCATGTGGCAGCCAGTGGAACGGGAAACATTACACGGATAGAGGGAAGAATAGATTCGACTAAATATCAGAAAATTCTGGATGCAAATGGGAGCAGTCCATCAAGAAAATGAAAGTGAAAAGAGTCTGGCTTCTACGACAGGACAATGATCACAAGCAGACCCCAAAATCCACCATGACCTACTTCAAGAAACCGAAGCCGAAGCTTTTGAAACGGCCCTCACAGTCCCCTGACTTGAACGTCATTGAAAATCTGTGGGTAGATGCTTAAACGTACTGTGTGTGCAAGACAGGCTAAAAATATCCCAGAACTTTAAGCGATCTGCAGGAAGAGTGGGTGAAAATTCATAAATCGAGAACAGATAGACTTAGCTGCTTCAAAAGGTGTTTGCAAGCTGTGATATCTGACAAAGTTTGGCTTATTGAGTGCTCACTTAGTAGGATGCCCAAATGTTTTCACATGCCACAACAAAAGTTTTCAGTTTAAAAAAAAAAATCAACAACATATGAAATTTGCCCAGACTTTTGCCTACATCTGAACATGGTGTGTCTCCATGAAGCGCTGACCACGTCACGGCATTAAACATGAACTGTTTTTGGTTTTTCCAGTTCAGCATAAGTATTGTATTTGCTCAGAACCAGCCCAGTGTAAAAAGACAGTGAACAGATAATAAGCACACAGCTTCCAGTTTATGACCTAGCAGGCCCACAACAGGAGAAATCGGAAAAATTAAGATTAAAAATGAAGTTTGACCAAACAAATTCTCAGCACAGGTCGGTCAGATCATTGCACTCAATTTGAGAGAGTTTAACAGAAGATATGTTATCTCTGCAAAAAATGGCAACATAATCATGATGTTGCTTTATCTGTTTCACAAAGGGTGAGAATCCTAAGGTCCGCTGTAAGAAATGTGTAGAACAAACATTTAGATACGCTTTTCGGGTTAGAGTGTGGTAATAAGTAATGAGAGTCTCATTGCTCCATCTTTAAGAATTACTTACCTGCTGTTGTGGTATGCATGACCTATGTTTCCAAAGTAGTGAACTGTATAATTTGTTCATTTAAACAGCATCAAATGATCAGCTTTGTAAAAAGTAATCCATGGGTTTGACTGGTTTTACTTTGACCTTCCTGCTGGGTTTCTGGTGTTCTTATAGTAGATATGTCCGCAGTGCATCCCAGCGTTGTCAGGGTGCAATGGTGACTCTTGCGAGGGCGGGAGCGCTGCAGCGTGTACATTAATGGTTGTGGACAGTGTGTGGAGACCTTTCACCAGACTGTATGGAAAGAGGAAGGACAGGAGGATGAGTGGGAAAGACTGGAGTGGTACGAATAGGCAGGCGGCCAGGGAGGGAGGAGGGTAAGTGAGGAGTGGAGGAGTCAGCGGTGGGAGTGTCACTGGCCAAAAGGCTTACACATGGCCTGATATCGGACCATTGTAAGACCACCGGGGGCTGGCGACTGTGTGTGTGTGTGTGTGTGTGTGTGTGTGTGTGTGTGTGGGGTTTAGGGTTAGGGTTAGAGACATAGAGAGGGATAAGGAGAGGGAGGGAGACAAAGCTGTGCTGAGCTCTCTGGCCCCTTGATATTAAACACGAGTTTCTACATATTTGGGTGGAGTTTTGGAAGCGTAATTGGAGTGAGGGAAACTAAAACGGCTCTGTGCTGTTGTGTGACAGTAATGTTACAACTCAGAGAATCAATAACCAGAGGATTCAATTAATGTGATGATTTCAGCACTAAAGAGAAACACCTGAGCCACTTCCTGGTATGTGAACGGTTCCGTGACTGTACTTGTGTGACATCCATGGGTTCTCATTGCTCTGCACTCGAGGTCTTAGCGGGTCAAACTGTTTGTACTTGAACTGAACTTCGGAGGAAATAAATCTAAACCTTAACAGCCTTGAAAAAAGAGGACATTTGTTTTGGAAAAAGACCCTAGTTAATTAGATACGATTTTGTTTGGCTCCAATGGTTTCAGTGCCTCCATGTTTTAGTGGTTACTACAGTAAACACTTGCAGGTGTTCGCTAAGGCACTGCTTATAATTTATTTTCAGTCCCTTGTGGAGTTTTTTTTAAATTGTCTCCATATCTGACTCGAACCATGCTTTAGTTGTGGTGACATCTGAATAATCCTTTTCTTTTTTTTTAACCTTTAATTAATCAGGGAGGTTTCACCGAGATCCGTACTCTTCTTTTCTCCAGAATGCCTTGATCACACTGACGGAGTTAACACACATTCTCACCTGCAAGCTGCCCCAGTACAACCACAGCTGGATTTGTTGGTAATTGAGCAGCTCCAGTAGAGGAGTTGGAGGTTAAAAATGTTGGTCACAGGTACCTCAACCATGGCAAAGAGGGAGGAGCAAGTGCTGCTTCACCCACTCAGATTCATCCTGCTGGTCAAGAGATCAGACTGGTGCCCATTTGGTCACTTCTTTTTTGACAACCTGCAAGTCCTGCTCCACCTTTCCTCTAATTATAGAAATTTTAGTAATGACTAACACATAATTAAACAAACCACATGCAAAGGACATTAAATAAACAAGTGCAATATAAGACTTGTCATGGTTCCTAATGGATTTGATCACAACTTTCTTTTGCGATTGCACAGACTTGTGATGGGAAAAAATCAAACAAACGGTGGAACAAAAATTTGATGCAGGTTTGCTGGAGACTACAACCCAGACCGGTGACGAAAATCTGCACGCATTCATCACTTCACGTCTTGGCTAGTGTAACGTCCTGTTTACTGACATGAGCAGAAAATCCCTCTCGGGTCTGAAGCTTTTTCAAAACTCAGTTGCCTGGACTTTAAGTGTGACAAAGACAGACCAGCACACTCCATCTGTCCTTGCGGTCGCTTTTAAAATTAATTTTAAAATTTCACTGGTAACTTTGAAAGCTCAAATGGGCCTTCCACCTGGCTATATTGCAGAGCTGTAACCTTATTCTATAGTATGACCAAGTTCTATATAAACAAAGGTTATTATCCTTTTTCGCACTTTTGCCACTGCTTTTGAAGAGAAATTTTACAGTTTGATAATAATAATGTGCTCATTTCCAGGGATGATGAATAAGATGACACAGATGATTGTGATGTGATGGCATTAGTGATTCTGCTAACTGCGATGTTTTCTCCTATGTCCAGCTGTATTCTGGGGCGACATCGCTTTAGACGAGGAGGACCTGCGAATGTTCCAGATTGACAGGACGATAGACCTCACACAGCACACACACATGCACACACACTCCCGGCAGGGGCACACATCTGGTGAGTGGACTCAACATCTCACTCTCACTCTTTAATCATCATGTAATGCTCTCTCATGTTTCCTCTGAAACTCTTTCATTATCCATCAGCTACAGAGTAAAGCGACTTGGATAGGGGGGAAGTAGACCGCGGGCCACCTGAGGATATCAGCATTTATTGTACATTGTTTGTGTTGTGACTCTTTGCATTGGTGTGTTTGTCAGGTGGCCTGGAGGAACATGAAACTGCAAAGAAGAGAGGCTCGTTATACCTGCTGCTGGAGAGAATACGTAGATTTGGCTTCGGTACGGACCCTGAATATCGCTACATTCGTTGATTTGTGTTACCAAAAAACACTATTGAAAGGACCATACTGGTGGTTTTGCACTTTTTAGCCAATTAACTAAAAAATCTATATTTTCCATTACTACACACAATTTCCCAAGCATACCATAATGGCATCCCAGATCTTCTGAGAAGCCACTGGTTTCCAACAGCTTTTTGATTGCATAAATACAGTAACAAATCATTTGAACCAAACTAATAACATTTACCTTCAGCCTTAAAGTTCAACTACCAGGTTTGTTACAAAACTGTCACATTTTGAGTCCCTATAGTGATCTTGCTGCTGTTACTGCATCAACATTAACATAACAATGTAGTTGTAGGTCTTTGCAAATAGACATTTTGGCGCCTTCTAAAACTTTATATAAAAATACTGTGTTTGCAAATTTCTATTTGCTAATAATAAGCCCTCCCAGACTCAACCATTACCCCCAAGAATCCTGTGCAGAGCAAAGCCCCAGGCAGAGCACAAGAGCCCCGTTTTTTCATTTAATGTGAATACAGCCCAAATCAGGCAAACCACCACGGTCCTTTTAGGCTTAATTTCGTGGAGAACGTCCACTGCACCAAGTCACTGAGGCTGTGCTTGTTTGTGATTATGATGAGAAAATCTGACACATTTGAAGTATAATCAGACCCCAAATGAGGGCTTGGAATTGTTATTTATCATAAAGTCATTCTCAATACTACAAGTGTTGCTAGACCTTTGACAGTTCAAGATTCATTCCCTTCTCCATGCACTTTACAAGTAGACGAAGTTGAGCCAGAACCCCTGCTCTACTGAAGCAACTCAAATCCTGCAGTATAGATTATGAACTTCTTTAAATTAAATGTTTAATAAAACAGTATATTGCACTGCCAGAGCTATTTCCGTTCGAGTTTTATTACTCTCTGATCTGAGAACAAACTCCGAAAGGTCACAAATAATAAAAAATGGTTTGATCAAATAATATGGAAGCACATTTATGAACTGATATTTATGATTATAGCCCAGTAATTTCATCTGTTTAAACACAGGTATTTTGATTGTGGTTTTCTCTTTCCCCACTCCCTTAGACTATCTCCCCAAGAATGTCAGCAAGGTAGCTGCCGGTCCCAAGAGCCAAACTGGGAAAGCTGGGAGGGCTGGGAACACTGTGAAGAGCCGTATTCCTCGAGCAGCCACATCCCGAGCTGAGAGGATATGGCCTGGAGGAGTCATCCCCTACGTCATAGCAGGAAACTTCACTGGTAAGCAACTCCACTGGACTGCCGCCCGTACTGCTCAGCAGCGAATACACACCGGCCGTCATTGTGTAAAGTAGGATGTAAAATGTGCGTGTTTCAGGTAGTCAGAGGGCCATGTTTAAACAGGCCATGCGTCACTGGGAGAAACAGACGTGCGTGACTTTCATTGAGAAGACGGACGAGGAAAGCTACATAGTGTTCACGTACAGACCCTGCGGGTGAGTTGGGAAGATGTCTTTGTATGTGTGCGATTGTGTTTGTGGTTGTGTGTGTACCTAGAGTTCAGTAGTGACCTTGTCACCGCGAGAGACGATGCGGTCACTCAACAATGGCTCCGCTTTCCTTCCTGTCGTCCTCCTGTTTCCCCATCCCACCAATCACATCGCTCGGTTTAAGTGTTTGTATGTTCGAGCACTTTTTTTGTTCATACTCCGCAGAAGTGCATTGTTCTGTCGAGTGGCAGCACGGTGGGGTCAGAGTGTGTTTGTACAGTGGTGGCACTTCACTGCTTGTATAGTGGAAGGTTTCGGAGTGGCTGACAGGCCCTGGGAACTTGTGATGGATAGTTTTCACAGTTTTCTTAAAATTCATAGTTTTATAGATTTATAGCGTTTTACCACCCGCTGTTCTGCTAACGCTGTGCAAGTTCTATATTATATGAATATGAACGCGTAATATATGTATTGGTAGATTAGACTTTCATCATCTGGTTATTGTAGTTCACAAATGCCCTGGTGTAAAAATAATCGAGGCACAAAAGGGGGATGGGTTTGGAATCAATTAACTAAAAAAAACAAAACAAAACAAAACCAAAAAAAAAAACAGATTAACCCATAATAAGAATAATAATTTGTATATTACGAAAATCTTACTCTGTCCCCGCTCAGTTTCCCCTGAGATACCTTTCAAATTAAAACTTCCACACTACTTGACAACATCAAATATTCAGTGTTTGCTTGATCCAGTGCCTCGCTGAAGCTGTTTCACACTTACTGTATATTGATTGAAATATTCAAGTACAGTCTTTTTTTTTTTTTGTGGCTGCACAGTTACATCAAATGTTTTATTGCATGCTGTAATTCACGCTGACATATTTGATGGAAAACCTTGAGATGTTGACTAGAAGTTAAACTCAAGACTGTTAGTACTTAATGTGTCCGTAACACTGTGCATCAAAAACTGTCAAGTACTGAAATCTGACATTGAATGTGTAGTCAGATGTATTGTAATCTAGTTTACTGCCTCTCGATTAAATGGTTCCTGATTTAAATTAAATTAACCTACTTTGGAGTATATATTATTCAGGTTAAGGTCTTTTATGGCTGCGTGTGTTAGGACAGACATTTTTAAAGTTTTGACTCTTTTTTAAATGAAGAACAGTTTTGTTGGAAAACATCTTTATTTTTCTAAGATGCCAAAAAAAGCATAATTTTGGTATCGATATCAAAAATCAAAAACACACATTCTCTTTGCTCCTACAATAATATTTGATGCCTGACAAAGATCTATAATAATCAAAACATTGCACTGCAACAGTGATTACAAAATTATTGTTGGAACAGAGAAGCAATTTTTTTTGCTTTTATATTTCCTGTTTAGTAGCACCCGTTGAATAGTTTCCTTGGATGTGCATACCTCTCTCTTTCAATTTAGTTACACAATATGATTTTCATGATGTTGAGACTAAGAAGTTCGTTTAGGAATAGATACTTGCAGGCCTTTAGATGAGCAACAGATCTGCGTGTCAACTGATGATGCCAGTTGTCTCGTGCTCTGCGATAGGCTGGCTGCATCAGAGATTAGACACTTTAATCTGTTGTATAAATATCCTGCATCTTGGATTTGAGGTGTGTATGACAGAATGAGACAGAATCGGAGGAAGTAAAGCAAGTACTGCTTTTATAATATACAACCACAATGCATTTGAGGCACCTGTTGTGTGTGTGTGTGTGGGAAGTAGTTTTACTGATACTGGCGCTGCAAATGCTGCAAGAAAAAGACTCTATCTACTCCAGTGACTCCTGATCCTTACCCTGCAATCAGCTCGCTGGATAACTTTAATCAGATTTGTTAGCCTGGCACGGATGTCTCGGCTAACCAGAGAAAGAGAATGAATGTGTGTGCTTTGTGTGCGATATGTGAATTCTCACAGCTTATTCACTTTGGGTTATGAAACTGCGGCGTTATTGGAGTGTTGTATGTAAATAAATCCTTTCGCTTTTCCTCCGGTGGATGTAGTACGCGGCAGGAAATCCTGAGAAGACTTGTGTGTTTCTGTTTGTGAGTGTGTGTGTGTGTGTGTGTGTGTGTGTGTGTGTGAGTGTGTGTTTAGCGTAAACTTACTGCAACACTGCTGGTGCATTTTCCTCTGCCAAATGTGTAGTAAATGTCGTCCGCCTATCTCCCTGCTATCAACTTCCTACTAATCCTCATTAGGTGTTGTTCCTATGTGGGTCGTCGTGGCAACGGGCCCCAGGCTATCTCCATAGGCAAGAACTGTGACAAGTTTGGCATCGTGGTGCACGAACTGGGCCACGTCATTGGCTTCTGGCACGAGCACACGCGGCCTGACCGTGACGATCATGTGACCATCATCCGGGATAACATCCAACCAGGTGAGGCGAGACTCGTTACCCAAGATAAACCTGGGTGTCTGCTTGAATCAGTCAGCGTCGTCTTTATGTGGAGACAAGTAAGGACATTAGAGGAAAGCGTTTGTGTATGTTTTCATATTCACACTTGTGTCCGGCTCGGTGTGAGTGTAAATGGGGCTTTTAATGACTGCGAAGTCACCTAGGTCCCCAGACCGCAAGGCATTCGCAACCTGACAGGTGTAAAATCAAATGACGTCGCAGCGTATCAGACCTGGCCGAAGTTTTTATTTAGAAACCTATCAGAGCTCTCAACTAAACCTTCAAATATTTTAATAAATCTCCTTTAAATGTCTCATCTATTCAGACTCAATCACTTAAATGATTATTTGTGTGTACAGTGTTGGGTAAAGAATATATTTGTGTGTGTGTGTTTACGGTAAAACACTAAATGGTTGCACTCTGTTAATGTGTGCTAAAACCAAACTTTCTCATGCTGCTGTCTGTGCATGTGTATCGTTCTCAGGCCAAGAGTATAACTTCCTCAAGATGGAGCCAGGGGAGGTCAATTCTCTTGGGGAGCCATATGATTTTGATAGCATCATGCACTACGCCAGGAACACCTTCTCACGGTAACCAGCGGCAACATCTCGTCTGTTGACTTGTTTTGAAATTTACAAACGAGATCAGACACAAGATCTGCCAAAGACAGATTTTTCCTCAACTTTGAAGTCCCCTCTGAAATTTTGTGAAACGATGACCCTAATGATTTTTTTTGCATGTTTCTCTATGTTGAAGTTGTGATTTATTGTTGCTGGGTGGAACCGATAGTTAGAGCTACCCCTGAGCAGCTTTTCACCCATTGCAAGTAAAGGCTCGATGCACCATGTTAAAAATTAATCTAAAAAGATTGCAACTATGGCTTGGCTTGGCTTTAAATCTTGGGTGTTGACAGTATACTCAAATTTTTTAGGCCTGACAGATCATGTAATTACAATTCAAAGGTGTACAAACAACGCAATATTGGTATTTATAAATGAAATGCAGGAAATAATACAGTTGGTGAGCTATTAAAGTAGCTATACCAACCAATTAGGCTTCTGGCCCCTCATCAACACTTGCATATGTCTTTGAATTGTGACCAGTGCAACAGACCAAGTGATTTTTTTTTTTTTTTTTTTTTTTTTTTTGCTTTTCCCTTGATTTTTATTTTTATTTTAGCAACCTGTAGAAAATTACCAACCTAATGTCCAGTAGTTCAAAAAGGCAAACATTAGAGGGAAACTATAAATAAACACAGTTTTGTGCAGCAAAATGTTTCTTCTGCTTGCCCAACATTTTAATAATCTCGTGAACAACGAGATTCATCCTGCGATCAATGTCTCCTCTCTCGGGTTAGAAACCACTAAGTTTGAGTATCTGAGGTCCAATCTGACGTCCGCTTATGTGGACTTTTCCTATAGTAGTGCACTAAAACTGAATGAAAACTTGTCAGCGTCATGAAATACCCTCCCATTCTTTAGAAATCAGCCAGTTTTAATTTGGCAGTGAGAGCAGTCATGCGTTCCCTTTACACGCTTTCCATGTGAGGAGGCTTTTTAATTTCTGCCATACCTTCTCTGATAACCTCTCCCACTCCCCACACAGACCTAACTCACACATAAAGAGAAAACGCAAAACACTACACTGGATCAGGCAAACAGTATTTGCGTGGAGGTCGCTGTTTTTTGAAATTGCGGTTTGTTTTTAGAACATATCAAATTATATTGTTTTGAAGATAAATGTATGCGTTGTAGTGTCATCATTCATTTCCCTGAAATCAGAGCAGGACGTGTTTATTAAATCTCTCCTTTGCTCCCTGTAGGGGGATGTTCCTTGACACCATCCTTCCATCCAGAGATGAAAACGGGGTCCGGCCTGCTATTGGCCAGCGGACCAGGCTCAGTAAAGGAGACATTGCACAGGCAAGGAAGCTGTATAGATGTCCAGGTACTGATATATCTACTATGAAACCACAATGTGTATGCGGGTATGCTGATGCATGTGTGTGCTGTCGTCATAGCTGAGAAATAAAAGATGACATCTGTTTATCTGCTCATATCTTCGGTGTAAAATTGGCCAGCCCCTTCACTCTCCAAGGCACAGAGGTGAAGTTGAGTAATTTGTTTTTCCATGTGACGCTTCCCGCTCTGTTTTCGGGGCTCAAACACATCTCACACACACACACACACACACACACACACACACACTCCTCCCGGCAGTTCTTGTGCACACCCGTGCTATTCTGGCGTCCCTCAGGTCCCTTTTTATGTGATCTGGATCTGCTTTAGAGTTATGTTGCAAAGGATTAGGATCCCAAATGCTGCCATCCTTCTTTGGCTGAAATAGTTACATCCTCAAAACGACTTTAGACTAGGTCATCGTGTACGAATGATGTACTGTGTGTGAGACAAAAAGAATAAATAACATTCTCATCCACTTAAATTCACAGTTATCTGTTTCTTATTGTTTTTGTGTGTGTATTCACATTAATTTTGACTAATTTTGTTCTGTTAAAATACAATTTATCTGAAAAAATGCAAGTATTAAATGTGTTTGTTAATATTCATAACAGTTTGGTCAAAACATTATTGTATACACACGCGCACACACACCAGACACACACACACACACAACCACACACACAC
>NC_053414.1:10592016-10779516 GCF_016859285.1 Xiphias gladius | reverse complement strand
AACACTCTCGGCAGCTTCAAGTGTGCCTGTGACCCAGGCTACGAACTAGCTCCTGACAAGAAGAGCTGTGAAGGTAACAGTGTGTGTATGTGTATGTGTGTGTGTGTGTGTGTGTGTGTGTGTGTGTGTGTGTGTGTGTGTGTGTGTGTGTGCGTTTGGGATGTTGAACTCCTGATTGCATGTGCATTCCTTTGTATGCTGCTGTGTTTTTCTGTAGGATGTGAGTCTAACTCATCAGAAAAAAAAACATCCGAACAGCCTCCATCAACAGGAAAAAACATCTTTCTGACACAAAGCCACCTGCCCCGTTGTTCCAGGGCCACAAAAGTTGTGAAAGTCAATTAATCCCAAGAAATAGATTGACCCACATACTGAAACAACAGAAAAAACCACTTCTGAGGCAGAGAGAGAAAAAGCTCTGCTAGTTAAATCTCCAAATTGTGGTTTTGCTGTATTTCTTTGAAGAGCAGTAGTTACTTTGGCATCCCCAGTCAAATAGTGTGTGGGAAAACGATGTACACAGTGGACTTTCCAAGAAAAACAAACAAACAAACAAACAAAAAACAAAGGCTGTTGACACCTTTGAGTTTGAAATGTATGCTCTCATACACCACACTCACAGCGGGGTAGCTGTCTAGCACTGAGCCTAGTGGTCAGAAAAGAGTCAGGAGAAATAAGTGGGCGAGGTCAGGAAATGTGCTGTGTTGTGGTGTGAGGAGAACCTGTGGTGAGGAGGACAGGTGTTTTGTGAGTAATGTTGCACACTTCCCCTTGAAAAGGACAAACACTAGTAGTAACGTCTTTCCATTCACGTCTCCTTATATCCGAAACCTGGTGGCTCTGGGAAAAAAAATATTCCCACTGGGATTGGTAGAAGCAGAGGCCTTCCACATTCCAGTCTTAACTTTATCAGAAATATTACCCTCCTGGCCAAAATTACGCTCTATACAACTGCGGCAGGAAATCTGTCCAAGCCACAAACCCAACCATCCAACCGTGATGGCTCACAGCTGTGCTGGAAAATTGTGGACATGAGAGGCTATATTTTGTGCAGCCACAAATGCAATAGTTCACAATTATGAAAACTCGTGAATCTAAAGACAAAACTGGTTAAAAAGGACAACAAAATAATCTATTCAACCTACTACTGCCAGAGGTCAGAGAATCCTACTCCCCTTGTGTGAAGTCAGCTTTTGAGGGTGTAGTTTGCTATAACAACTTTTTTTTGCATTCTGTCCATCCGGCTGATAAAACACGTAAACACATAACATTTTGTTTTCTTTTAATTTTTTATTTATTTTTTATTATTTATCTATTTGTTTTGGCCTTTATTGGACAGTTGATACTATAGAGGCAGACAGGAAATGAGGGGAAAGAGAGGTGCCCTGTGGAGACCTACTGTATGTCAAACGTCGTACCACCCGTCTTGCCCCGCATTTCCTATTTATCTCTACACTTTCAACAATCAAATAAAGAGGAAAAAAATGCCAAAACGAAAAGAGATTTAACCGATAAAGCGGGGAAACCTTAGGACCCTAAAAGCACTCAGTCTCAGTTCCAAGCTGTTTCTGAATGGTTCGTGTCTGTGTGCTTGCAGCGGCGTGCGGCGGTCTTCTCTCTAAGCTGAATGGGACCATCAGCACTCCCGGTTGGCCTAAAGAGTATCCACCAAACAAGAACTGTGTGTGGCAGGTGGTCGCACCCACCCAGTACCGCATCTCCATGCAGTTTGAGGCCTTCGAGCTGGAGGGAAACGAGGTGAGCGTGTCCGTGTGTTTGTACAGAACATGTCAAATAAAGGTAAAAGGGAGATGCTGAACGCAGCAGCCACCTCGTGGGTGTGTGTTACAAAAGCCTTATTTGTGTGTTTTAGGTGTGTAAATACGACTACGTGGAGGTGCGGAGCGGCCTCTCGTCTGACTCTAAGCTGCATGGTAAATACTGCGGCACCGAGGTCCCTGAGGTCATCACCTCTCAGTACAACAACATGAGAATTGAGTTCAAGTCTGACAACACCGTCTCCAAGAAAGGCTTCAAGGCTCACTTCTTCTCAGGTAAGACAAGCGTCTGCGTGTGTGTGCGGGTGCACGTGTGGTTGTCAAGGGTGAGCGGAACAGTGTAGCTGTATCTTGGCAAAGATGTGAGTGTTTGGAGCATAGTGAGCCTGCGTACGGACAGCAAAACAGCTTTAGACGTTTCTGTGGACGTTGTATTTCAGAGTTGGAATCCATTTTAAGTGACATAAATCCAAGCTGACCACAGCATAAACTTTTTAAAAGCCAACATTTTGGGTTGTAATGTGAGATGCTTGCAACAGGTGAAACAGGATTTTCGTGGTAACTTATCCATTGTTCGGAGGTGTCTTTCACACACAGGGTCTAAGAGTAGTTCTACTTAATCGTGTATTTACATGCAGACCAAATTTCCGACCCACCCGCCAAAGAACACTAATATTTCATGATTCAGCAAAACACCCCAGAAATGTTTTTGGATGTTTATTGCAAATGTTTGGTTAAATTATTTTTAACTGATTCCATTTTGATAATTTAATCTTTTTTCCCACAGTTTCCATTCACAATGACTAGTGTTTTTATTGTACTGTACGGCTAAGTTTGGAGAAATAAAACAGTTAAATAAAGTTGGGATTTCCATGGTTCCATATCAAAACAGTCAGAGCTAACTTCCCATACCTTTCCTTTTCCCTGAGCTACATGACTGGCACTGGATGTCGGTACTGGACATAAAGTGTGTTCTGCATAATTATACAACATGAACAGAATTTCTAGAACACCAGGCTGATTATTTAAGTTTTATTTGTTTTAACAATACGGGTCAGGCGAGCAGGAAAGCTGGCTTTGGGAGAAATCATTAGCTGAACATAGGGATCCCTGTACTAAATTTCATGTCAGGTTTGATGTCCTCTGGCCATATCTGCTTTGTGTTATTGTGTTTGTTTGCTTGCATCTGTGGAAGTGTCCATATATATACGTGCATACGTCTCTGTCCATACACTATCAGTTTTTCTGCTTGTCTACATGTGCTGTGTCTGCCTGTCATGCTGTATCTCCCGAGCCTCCAGCGGCTCCCCGGCCTCCTGCATCCACCCTGCTCTCTGCCCTCTCTCCTTCAGACAGGCTGGCTCTGTGTCAGGAGCGTATGTTTGTGTTTGAGTCATGCCAGGACATAAAGCACGGCCGCTCTCCCGCTCGTGGCCGTATCAACAACAAGCTGGCAACCTCCACAAAGGTCAGAGGTAACATGACCTCACAATCGGCATCTCTGATTGGCTCAGGTCCACCGTGATATTTGAGGGAATGGATGGATCCCCTTTTTAATGGTGTGGATCATTGTTTAATCCATTCTCCTCCAGAGGGAAACATGTGCTGTGTCCCAATTCCATACTGGGTACTATTACTACTCAGTATCACGAGGGCTGGGTGATAATAAATGAGAATATTAATGTTGATTGACTTTCAGCAGGGTCACATTGTGAAAATATAGTGGTATTATTTTATCGATCTACAAATTTCTCTTGTCTGAATTAAACATTCAGTGTAAGCTGTGATAAAAAGTTTTTGTTTTACGCATATTAAGATTTTAGTTTAATGTAATAGATAAATGGGGAACACTTTGAACATTGCTTTGAACATCAGCTTATTGATTTTATATGTGATTTTGCATACATTTTCTCCATCACGTCAGATATATATGAACAGTATTCATACAAGAAAATACCCACATGTCCATACTGCAATAGTATGTTATTTTGTAGTAAGTATACAAGAAAAGTACTATATTGTTCTGTAATAGAGGGAAATCCTACATGATGTGCACCAATGGATGTCAATCAAACTGCAACTTTGGGTTCTGTAACCAGTTTCAAGTGTAGAAAATTTCCCAAATTGAAAGATTTCTTTCTTTTTTATTGTCTGAGATGTGTCAGGACTGGCACCATTATCCATTTGTTTTAATTTTTTGCGGCCGTGAGAAGCTCTGCTCTTGTGCATTGCATTAAAGGACAAAAGTGTCCATTAGCACCACATTCAAAAGTGGACACAGTATGCACATTATTTAATTTAATTTAGTCACTTTCCAAAAAAGAACACACTATATACTGAAAACGCACCAAGAAGTAGTGCATAGTATGGAGTTTGGACACAGCTATGATTTCCCAGTGAAACACAACAAATATCCCCTACACACTGTAGCGGGGATGAATTTGTTGGGTGTTGACATCAGATGGTAACAATTTGAGAAAGATGTCCTGAAGAGAAGATCTAAATTTTCTTTTCTCTCTGCTGAAACTAATCAGCTCCAAAAGGCAACTTCATTTTTAGCATTTAGCTACTTCCTCCTGCTTCAGGGGAGGCAGAGCTGTCAACTGGTTTGTCAAAATTCAGCTACCCTTTTAGAAAACCCGGAACACACTGCTCAGTGTGGTTATAGAGAAATTACGTACTCCGACACAAATCATGTGTTGGTGTGTATATGTTAAAAGTTGCAGTGTGAGTTGCTCAGCAGTTGTCAGAAAACTTCCAGGGATAGCTTTTCGGCTGGCGTCAAGCCAGCAGCTTTAGGGAGGTCCCTTCAGCCTCCCACACACTACTAATCCATGTGAGAGTGCGTGTGTGTGTGTGTGTGTGCATGCATGTGTGTGTGCACGTGGACATTGTGAGCTTGACCTGATGAAAGCTACAATGAGCACTGTGTAGCATCAACCGTAAAGCTTCTTAGCCTGTGATAGGGTGAGACTGAGCCCACAATAGCACCGTAATACCACATCAGACACAGACAAACACACACACACACACACACACACACACGCACACACGCACACAGACACACAGAGCAGGAGACAGAAAGAGAGAGAGAGAGAGGGATTTAGTGGTTTCATTAAAAGCAGATCTAGTTTGATTCACAAGCTCTTGAGTTGAGGTGAGACTCGGCGTCTGTGTCTAATCTCACATCTCTTTATAGGAATCTGTCCCTCACTCACAGTCACAAACACACTACACACACTGCTCTGTCTCCCACACTCCTCAGTCTTCCTGTGTGGTCATGTGTCCATTGCTACCGCTCTCTTTCTGTCTCTGACACCATCACTGTTTCCAACATGGCAGCCCCATGCTCCTTCCACCTCCACTCAGTGATCCGCTCTGTTCCCCCAGTGTTCAGCCTCACTAAAGGGCTTTGTCATCACCCAGTCATCCTGAGGAGGAGCCATTTGGTTAGAAAAAGCCACGAAGTAGAGGACGAGGGAGAGAAAATGAGCAAGAGGCGAGAAAACACCTTAGTTGTGTTGGCTCCTTCCGTTTGTGGTGGTATCAATACTCTCAGCTAACTCTTGGTAAGAACGTGAATAAGCATATTTGCCAAAACTATTCTTTGAAGGTTTCTCCCTAGCTTAGCTCTCAAGTCCATCTCCCCATAGAATGTACGTTATACACATGAAATGTTTTTGACTAGTTTACGGTATATCCATAAAGCACTTTACTTGCCTTGCTGTACCAACATTACTGTACCACCATGATAAAAATACAGTATAACCAGCTTATTAATTAACAAAAAGGAAAAAAAAAAACATTATAGTTGTATTTCATGTAATGCAACTATTTTATATACAGCTGAATGGCATTACTGTACCATCAAGAAAATGAGTTCTCCTTGTTAGTATGCAAATTTATGGAGCAAAGTTCTTCAAAATCTAATCAGTTTATTTATAGGGAGAGTTTTTGGTCTACATTTAGACATCACCATGACAACTTAATGTCCCACATATCCTACCGTATACTGGGGTGGGTGGGACATACAAATCACACAGAAGTAGGTCTCCAGTATTTTTCCAGATTTATAACATAAGGCCTACGGGATTCAAAAGTGAAGACAGACTGAAGCACTCATCAGGTTTTACAGCTTCTCTGCAGTTGGTGGGGTGAACACACGTCTGACTGATATAGCAGCGGTGGTCTGGCCCGGGGAGAGCACAGCTGATCTGAAAACAGCTGTTAAGGTTTCGTTATGGTTAAGTTGCAGAGCCGAGGTAGAGTTTGACCACAGAGCAGCCTCAGCCATGACCTTGGAGAGTAGCACAAAGAAAAACTCAAATGAACTTAACTCTTTGTTGGTGTCTTTTGAGGTTGATTTTTTTTTTTCTCAATGCCTATTAATGCTAATGTTTGTCAATAATTTCTAATATCATACCTTCTATTCCTCTAACCTTTCTTTTAGAGAACTTTAGAGGTTAGTATGGTAACAATTTGGGCTGCAGACCGGGTTTTAAAGCTGTGATGGTCCTGTTCTTTGGCCATCTTGTTGGGCTTTATCTCTCAGCCTTTTAATAAAAAGCTAAACCTGACATGTTCTTGGTGAACTAGCTAGCACTCCTGTTTTTTGTTCATCTTTCTTTTTTCTTTTTTTTTTAACCATTTTTCCTTAATCTGTTCTGCACCTTTTTTTCTGCACGGATCTGACCTTCCTAGTTTGATCTGATTTCCTTCTCTTCACATCTCTGTTTTTTCCTCCTTTTCTGCCTTTTCCCTGATGTCTCCCCCTCCCTCCTTCACTTATCTTCTTTTCTTTCTTAAAAACTCATCCTTCCACTCCTCCTCTCCCCCCCGCTTGACGTCTTGCCTCCCTCCACCCCACCTCTTTGCTTTTTCCACACGAGTGATGTGTTGCATGTGTGTCTCTCACAGACAAAGATGAATGCAGCAAGGACAACGGCGGCTGCCAGCACGAGTGCATCAACACAGTGGGCTCTTACGTTTGTCAGTGTCGCCATGGCTTTGTACTGCATGAGAACAAACATGACTGTAAGGAAGGTGGGTTTCACGTACTTTCACATCTGCACACACACTGGCATAAAAACACTGGAGCGCACGTGCACGTCCTTACACACCCACACAAGCATGTGATTGTTTATAAAAACAGTCATCGTCTATCGTACAGTCCCTTCTTTGTTTACCCACATCAGAGTCCACATGTGAACAGGCTGGCTGTCTCAATTTGAGGGAAAGGTCCCTTTTTTTTTTTTTACATACATGTATTTCCAAACTTTGAAGTAGGCCGGGAGTCGGTCTCAAGTCACAGAAATGAAAACTGGATACTTGACTTTGACGTGACTGTTGATCCACTTGGCTGATTTAGAGGTTTGACCACCTGTAAACTTAATGTGACCTTGACCCTCTGTAGACTTGAAAGCAAAAACATTCAAGTCTCAAGGTTTGACTCGACTTAAAATCCAGACAAAAAAAAAAAAAAAAAAAAGAAAGGCCTTGCAACATACCTTGAATTTTTAATTATTAGGCCTGTACACTGAAAGCACTTGGATTCAGTTATGTAAATAAAACTATCAACACAGCTTTAAAGGAAAATATTCAAATTCTTTGTCCTTTTTAATTGTCCGCATTAAGAGACCTGAAAGACCTGAGACTTGATTTGAACTTGTCTTAAAGTACTTGATATATACTCTAAAGGATTTGAGAATTAACTTGGACTTGCATTTTACTATGGCTATAGACTGTGCAATAACAACAATCTTGAAAATTCATTGCATGTTCCCCTGTGTGAGATAGGTCTAAAAAGTCTGGGTCATAATCTGTGACAGACTGTACGGTATCAGTTTTTGAGGCATGATAATTGGTGTGCTAAGTTCCTGTTGAATCGTACGATGTAAATATCAAAAACGGATGCAGCGAAACAACAAAGAAGCTTTGGCCGTATCGCCGGCAATTATATTCATCAAAAAAATCTCAAAAGAGCAGGAGGAGAAGACTGTGAAGCCGTCCACGTAAGGGAAAAGAGAATAACATGAAATCTGAATTTTGGAAAGCGAGTTTGAGGTCAATGTTTTTTATCAGTAGCCTTACGCTAGCTCGCTGGGTGTATTCTGTGACATTTCATGTTGCGCTCTGATTTTGTCTCAAAGTATCTGACACTGTTAGAATTTTGCTGCAGCATGTCTTTTTCGTCACCAAACCTATAAAATCAGCAGTCGCAGAACATCTCTCTGTGCGATTTGGAATTGACTGAAAACCAAGTTTCTCTCAGGAATTGCGTAAAGGGGACTTTAAGGGGGACTTTACTCTGAAAGTCGTTGCTTGAACTTCCCCTAAAGCAGGAGTTCCCAGCCTTTTTTGCACCACAAACCATTTTAAAATGGATGCTTATCGACAACATTGTTACCTATCGATTACCGACAATAATAGCAACACAGCACATGCAGATCACTGCAAATATTATTATCATATCAATATCATTATCACTGCAAAAATAGCCTATGAAGATATAAAATTATTATACAGTGTTCTTGCCAGGATTAGACTGGATTGGGAACCACTGCTCTACAAGACTTGAGACTTACTCTGAGCGACTTTAGACTTAACTTGAACTTGTCTCACATGACTTAGGATCCATCTTGAGCTTGCTTGAAAAGACAGACAAACAGCTCTGCCTGCAAGTCACCAAAACTGTGCGCGCTGCGATGTGTGTTCGTGTGTGGGGATCAGACACAGCTTGACAGAAAACATTATTTATTAAAAGCTATCAGCACATTCCCATGTGCACACACACACACACACACACATACACACAACTGTTGAATTGACATATTATACTCAGCTCTTTGAAGTTGAACTTTTGAACGCGTACGCACACACACCACACCAATACTCACATGCGCACCTCACTAAAGGCTCCCTGCGCTGTTCATAAAAAGACTCGTGTTTCAAACATCTGGGAGCTTGAAAGCTTCTCATGTAGCGCTGTCTTCCTGTGTGTATGTGTGTGTTTATGTGTGCATTAGACCAGCTTGACCCAGTAAGCTTGCAGAATCATGCAAATCCATATTCCCATCACACAGCTTGCATCCGTGTGTGGTTATATGCATACATACTTTTTTTGCGCTTGATAGTTAAAACATGCGGAGAGACATTTGGATGGCCTGTGATGTGCTGTTAACATGTTGGATTGATGTTATTGATATTAGTTACCTGCCAGAGGTGTGTAACACAATGAGACGCCGGCAGTGGGAAAAAAGAAAAAAGAAAAGAGAGACAAAAAAATCTTATCAGTATTGTTTATGATCTCAGAGATCTAGTTTAATCCATTTCATGGAAAGAACACGTCTGTTCAACTTGAAACCGCTGAATTATTTACCTTATTCCTGTTAATATTGTGATACAGTTTCACACTGTGAAAATATTTTTGAGAAGTTTGCTTTCGATGCTGTGTCAGGCGAGATATTTATGGCACAATTCAATGTCAGAGCTAAAATCTTTATCGTAAGTAGTTGTTTTTCTGCTGGCAGTATATGGGTCTTTAAAGTCTCCTGTGGCAGTAGTTTGTGTGGAATATGACATCTGTAACCATTACATCGTATGTTAGAAAACTCCTTTACATTTATACGTTGTCCTTGTAATTCCATCCACCTCATTCTGTACATGGGTTCAGTTTGTCTGCCTCTAAATAAAAGCGGTCACTCTGGTACACATCTTGTTGTCTTGTAAATGCCTCCTGCCTCACATCACCTTGATTGCGCCAACTCCAACTCTAACGTACACCATACACACAAACACACATACACGTTCCCTCAATCTCTGTCTCTGCAGTTAGCGTCTGGTTCAGTTTGTAACCGAAAACCCTCCAGGAGGAAAGAAGTTCGCACGAGTCTAACTTCAACCGGAGATAGTTGCTATACAGTTGTTAGCATGCTAAAATATTAACCCACAGCTGATGTGTTAACATGAAGTACAGTGTTACAGCTATAGTTAGTCACTTGCCCATGAGTGACAACTAAAACCAAGCCCGCTATGGTGCAAGAAACTTCAAAGTGCTTTTTGTGTTGGATTTTTCATGGGATTGTGTTGCTATCATTCAGCGCTGCAGAGGCCACGAGGACCAGTGTGTGACACGGAGAAGCCTAAAAACTGTTTCCTGAGATAAATCCAAAGAAGCAACTGGTGTCAATTACAGAGTAACTGTTTCCATAATGTAATGGAGAAGTGAAGTCGGCTGAGCCATTGGGTTCAGAAGTTTTTGTCCAGAACCAGACAGAGGTCTTTGTCCTTGCAGTTGGGAACAAAGCCCTGCAAAATAGCCACTGAAGATATCCAGAATTAATCAACAAAGCTCAGGGAACTTATTAAACCCGATGAGTGTAATTTTATTGTAGAAAGAATCCAATCCTAAACAACCAATCACTAAGGTTCAGGATTGTCTATTTTAGTTTTTGCAATATATGTTGTGTATGTAGGAATAGTTTAAAAAAAACACGTTTAGTCAATCTATAATGGGTGAATATAATGGATTGTTGCTTCTATAAATACAGCTAGCATTCAAGGTTGGCATAACATACAGAAAATTACATGAAATTCTTTTAAAATACTGTATGGTAATGGCTGACTTATACATGAATATAAAGTTTATTTAACATTGAGTTATTCTGCTGCTACTACTCATTATAATGAAAATTTTACATTTTATTATTGTTGTTTGGTTAAGATATTGTCAATACAAGAAAACAGTAAACAGAGAATTTGTTATTCTTTTATTTCTTGGTCTGTGCACAATGTTGGGACAGTACAGCAACTGTGTAAGGCACAGAAGTCCTACTGCAGCAGTCTTTGTGCAAAGCACGCGTGCATGTGAAATTTACGCCAAACTTGCCACCAGGATGTGTTTCTTTGAGATCTTTTCTCTCTAGTTTGGTTCTCTCATTTCTCTCCTTCCTGTTCCCTTTCCATTTCCTCTGACCTTTTCCTGTGCAGCCACGATTTTAACTTCCTCTCCGTGTGTGCTTGCATGTCTCTGTGTGTGTGTTTGTGTGTGTGTGCGTGCGTGTTTGTGTGTGTGTGTGTGTGTGTGTGTGTGTGTGTCCAGCTGAGTGTGAGCACAAGATCCACAGCCCCAGTGGGACCCTGAACAGCCCTAACTGGCCAGACAAGTATCCCAGCCGTAAGGAGTGCACCTGGGACATCACAGCCACACCGGGGCACCGAGTCAAGATTGTAAGTGTGCATCAAATGAAGCAGCTTCTCTCTCTCTTTATAGAGACCATTTTCTTGAGCACTACTGGCATGCCTCCTTCCCTCATAACAATGCATTATTCTGTCTGTGGGGTCATATTGTATGTAAAAGCCTCAGGCTGCCCTCCCCAGTTCTTACACGATGATCTCTCCCTCCCATGTTCCACATATGAAACCCAAATGTGAACGGCGGAGAGAGTGCATGTTTGTACATTCGGGCTAACTGCAAGCGTGTGCTCATGCGTTAGAAAGGGGCCTTGGGCAGTGGCCATCTGTGTCTTTGTGTCTTTCTGTGCGAGTGTGCAGGCTGCATGTGAACACACACGCAGACTTTTGAGCATTTAAGCATTCATATGTCGACACAGATAGTTGTCTTCACATTTTTCTGAGTTACTGCAGTTGTACTTATTTATTAATAAACTGAATCACAGTTATAAGTTGGGTCCAGCAACATTTTTTGACCAAGAGTTTTGTTTCTGATAGAGGAGCTTAGACAACATCAGAAAATGTCATGTGCAATATGGATAATTGAGGTTGAAAAGTTCCAACTCAGATTTGCATGGTTATTTATCCAAAGAAGAGAGCGAGAGAGAGAGAGAGAGAGATAATCTAAACTTCTGTGGCAGTGCATTAGCTCAGACAGATGGCGTTTGATTAACGGTGTGAGCGGGACGTGAATGGAGAATCTCCTGTCTCAGGTGCGTTCACAGAAGATGCTCAGACGCCAACTTCTCGAGGTGACGGAGCGGTCTAGACATACAGACAAACACACATTTATGTACTTCTATACTTGTGAGGACCCCCCCGTATTGTAACCCTAAACCCTCTGCCAGCCCACCCTATATGCTGAATATACAATTTGTAGGGCCCTGTGAGTCCTTTTTAAAAAAAAAAAAAAAAAAAAAAAAAAGAAAGTTCCTGGGAGACATAAAGCCAATTCCTGATTCTGACCCGGTACAGGGGGCCCCTTCCTCAGTGAATAGATCATTTCGAGCCGATCAACATCTCTCTGACCAAGGGGCCCCCGTGTCAATCATGTCAGTGGATTGGCACAGGTGCTGCAACTGTCCAATCAATCACTATGCTGCTGAAGGACGACATGATGTACGACATGTCTCCGAAACGAAAATATGCCACTGGCGCTGCTGAAAGAAAAATTAAGAAAACAAAGACAGGCAGCAGAAAGTCGGGATTAAGGTATGCATTCATTGCAAATGAAGGAACCGATACCAGACATGGTTTAGCAATTCAGATGAATATTAGCCAATTCTGTTCAGGCGCAGTAAAGCTACTGCTGACAGTGAACCTTAAGCTCTCTTAACTGGGGTGTACTTGTGTGTGCCTGTGCATGTATGTGTTTGCATGAGAGAGATGTTTGCTTTTTGAAGTTCATTGTGCGTGTGCAGTCAACAAGGAACAATGAAATCCGTATCAGACGACTTAAAGGAGATTGTAGTTCTTTTTCATACCGCATTTTGATCTGGGTTGTTTTGGTAACGGCACCAAACAAATGCTCTTGTAACCATGAGAATCGACTACGAGTAAATCAAAATCGTAGTATGTAGTAATGTATATAGTTTATAGTTTTATTTCATAGTTCTCGACTAAAGGCAAAGTACGGAGGGCCCCCATAGAAAATCTTGCCAAGGGCCCCCTGTTGTGTAGAGCTCGCCCTGAGTAAACCCAATCCCCTCAAACAGCCCATGGAAGAAGTGAGTACCAGACAAATTCACCTCATTGTTTAGATCTGAGACTTGTTATAGACTTTGTTTGTACCAATGCATACGCATAGACAGCTGGCTGCAGTTTGAGCCACTTTATTCACATACTTCCCTTCGAACTCCTTTATGTATCTGGAGGATTAAAAAAGCACATCCACTAGGTGACCAGAATATCTCCTTCGAGAAGTTAAACTAAACTAATCATGCCGACACGCCTACACACTCTATTAGTTTCTCTATAAAAAACTTCTTAATTTGTTGAGAGTCTGCTGCTGACCACTGCTCCCACTATTCGTGTGCTTAATTGCAATCTTGAAGACATATAACAATAGTTCCTGAGGACGCATGCAAGCAACACGTACTACGGCTGGAACTAGATCACCATTTTCAATTGTGAAACATCTTGAGATTATATTTTTAATTAATTAGTTCATCATTTGGTCTACAAAGAATCCGAAAAAAGAGTAAATTTACCCATCACAATTTCCTAAAGCTCAAGGGACCTTTTCAAGATTGGTTGTTTTGTCCGACCGACACTCTAAAACCTGAAGATATTCAGTGGACTTAAGGTAAAGGAAAGCAGCTGAACTGTGGTTGTTACGGTTGAAAAATGACTTGAGTGATTTGTTGGTTGTCAAAATTCTGTAGTTGCTAATCAATTTTCTGTCAGTTGACAGTGGACTACTCATTTCAGTGCTAAATAGCATGTTTATCATGAGTGTAAAACTCAAATTGGTCCTCGCAAAGATACAAGCGCTGGAGCAGAGAGTCGTACACATGCTCACATTCACAAAACGTGCTTCAGATAATCCTCCGAAAATCCACTCGTGTTCCCATGCAAATAGTATCACACACATAAACGCAGTGCAGTCTTTACAATATGCACACACAGTCCTGGTCTAGACACACACACACACAAAATACAGTCTGCAGTCCTGCAGAATATTAGGATTTGGCTCCTCACCTCACTTCCACTCTGCAGCCACATGCTGAGCTTGCTGCATGTTTTCAAAATTGTCATCAACTGTCATTTAGTTTTAATAATCTCTTATCACCGCTTATGTAAACGAAATCATATTACATCATCAGCTATGATAACGCATTTACGGGTTTTTGCTCTATGCAGTCACACCTTTTGAATGTGCGACTACGTGGGATCTGCACGCAGATTTTGGAAATGCGTACTTTGACTGTTGCTTTCTGTCACCCTGACTTAGTAATGCATGTGTGCATGCGCGTGTGTCTGTGTGTTGAGATTAGCAGGGGCGCTTTCTATATTCTCAGCAGTGACATCGCAGCTGGATAAATTTAATACCAGAGATGTGAACTTAGCCACGGAGGTCATTCCGTTATTGCTTCTTCACTTTCTGTCTGTCTCACACACACGTACAGAATTCACTTGGGAATAGTAAACAGATCCACGAACCAGTGTCTCACCCGAGCTACAGTTAGAAACATCTGGAAGCGATTGCCATTCCCAGAATCAAACACTTGCCCTCCCGGTAATGACATCCCCAAGTAAGCCCACCTTCACTCTCCTTTCTCCCTCCGTCTGGTTTGTGAAAATGCGCTGTGGTGGTTTGTGGTGGAGCACGGCTCAGGAGACAGTCAGACGTGTGTGTGTGTGTGTGTGTGTGTGTGTGTGTGTGTGTGTGTGTGTGTGTGTGTGTGTGTGTGACTGTGTGTGGGAGAGAGGCCTGCGAGGTGTTAAAGACTCGGCTCACGGTCACTTGACTAGATTGTGAATCGTGACACTGTGTACACGCATGTAAGCGTGTAAGCAGTGTGTAGGAAAAGATGGAGGGAGGCAGGGGGTCTCTTCTCTGATTCATTAAAAAACAGGAAATGCAAACATATTTATTTTTTAAAACGGCTTTCTAACCAGTCACTGTGAATGCTTTTGAAGGTCTCTAACACTGAGAAAAAAAGCCTGAAGTTTTGTGTTTTATTTATTGTCACAAATTATAATCCCACTAATTAGGTTAAAAAATAACAATGGAAACCAATATCCAAGGAGAAAATAAGCCAAAAAGTTCTTATCATCACATCTACCAAAAATAACATAACAAGCATCCAAAAATAACGAACTAAATAACATAACAAGCTTATTACATCCAAAAAAAGCATAACACACAGATTAAAGTGTTTTGTTAAACATGCTCTATTGGATTTGTAGCTGTAACTTCAACCACATGAGAAAAAGAGTTGTTATTCAAAATTGCCCTCTGCTAGTGATGTTTGATGTTGTGGAGATGTTTGGAAAGATAGATGACTGTCTGCCTAAATCTGAGACAGCGGAGCCTCATAAAAAAAAGAAATTATGTGTAATATTCCGAGGGTCTCTATCAAAAATGTGTCTCATCTTGTAGCAGTCCGTTGAGTTACTGGTGATAGCGGTTTGGTATCTTTTGGTTAATTAAAGGCCATGCTCTTTTGTGCGCTAACACTTAGTAGCATTTTTATTTAATGAGTAGTTGCCAGGTCAGAGACACAGTATGAAGAAAATGGGTTTTATTGAAGACATTACATAATGATGGCTTTTACAGAGTTTCCTTTAGCAGCCTTTGGTTGAAGAAGTGAAAGACATTTTGTGTGGAAAAGTGACTTAAACAACGTTAGGATTTCAGTCCTGCAAGTTTTCTCACTGATTTTTACTTAAGGGAGACCAGGGAGGAAGACGTCACCTTTGTTTAATTTTGGAAATGCAAAGCATAGACCATACTGCTCCTGTAAAATAGAATGTTTAACATCTCATAGTTCCTAATTTATAATGACATGAATGCCACACGCGTATGACCTTGTAGCTTTAAAGGGTCATTTCACAAAAAAAAAAAAAAAAAATCATCTCAGTTACCCTCTGAGACTTCTGCTGTCATCCCAGTGTAATCCCCGCTCATATCTCACTCGTCCATCTCTCTCTCTCTCTCCGCCTCCACCTCCCCAGACCTTCAATGAGTTCGAGATCGAGCAGCATCAGGAGTGTGCGTACGACCACCTCGAGGCCTTCGACGGGGACGGGGACACGGCGGCCATCTTGGGTCGACTGTGCGGCAGCAAGATCCCGGAGCCGCTGGTCTCCACCGGAAACGAGATGTACCTCCGCTTCATCTCCGACGCCTCGGTCCAAAGGAAGGGCTTCCAAGCTACACACTCCACAGGTGGCTGTCGGCGTGGCGGTGTACTGAGTTTGTGCAGTTTTACTGATGTCAAATGACTTTATGTCGTTAGGTGCCACACCGGGTGCGGGTTTTTGCGTCTGCAAAGACCGTAACTCACAGTCGGCAGCTTGGATCTCTCAAGTTGGGCCAGTTTTTTTTTTGGTTTTTTTTTAAGGGCAATGTCTCCCTCTAGTGGTGACTAACAAGCACATACATGATGAAAATCATCCAGGAAACCTGACCTGAGTTTAATTTACTGTCTGGGTCAACGCGAAATCTACCAAATGCCAAATTTCGCAGGTCAATTTTTGATTAATTTTTCTTTTCTTTTCTTTTCTTTTAATTACAATACTCCCCCCCCTCCCTGTCTCAGAGTGTGGCGGTCGCCTGAAAGCGGAGGCTCGTCAGAAGAACCTCTACTCCCACTCCCAGTTCGGGGACACCAACTACCCGGGTCACACCGACTGCGAGTGGCTGCTGACGGCCGAGCAGGGCTACGGCATCGAGCTGAGCTTCATCACGTTCGAGGTGGAGGAGGAGGCGGACTGCGGTTACGACTACATTGAGCTGTACAACGGGTACGACGCCAACTCGCATCGACTCGGTCGCTTCTGCGGTTCCGGGGTAAGGCTTCGTGACTTCGCAAAAGGGCTGAGCCTTTAACGTCTGTCACCTTGGCTGTGTTTATAAAAGCTATCAAAGGACCACGTCCGTGTTAGTTACACGTTCGAGCTCTTTAAATACAAATAAGGTATATACTTTACTTTTTTAAAAGACCATTGCCAAACGCATGCCATAGGGTTTTTTAGCTTTTTGGATGTATTTCTCCTCCTGTTACAGGCAGCTATAAGTTTCCATTCATTTCCACTTTGTTTGAAAATCTATTCGTTTTATTCATTTAGGGCCACTTTCATTCAACATTGTTTTTTTTTGTTTTTTTACCAACAAATTTCCTGAAAAGGCCAAAACCAGTATTTAAGTGACCCCGCCAACATAACAAGCCTGATGTATCTTGTTTCTCTGTGCCGAAGAGCTCCCTTTTTTGTCCAAACACTACTAACAACACACCCATACACTGCACTGGATGATTATGTTCCTTCATTACCATGAACGCGGCATCTGTAGCTCATTTTGAGTCAATCCCACCTACACTGTCCTCCCTGCTGTAAATTCTCATTAACTCGCCAAATGTTTATTCCTTTGTGGCAAAAGGGGGGAAAAAAATAGTCCCATTTATTCCTTTTTGAGTAACTACATTGCCCAACTGTTTTTGATTGTTTTTTTTCTCTTTAATGATACAATATGTTTGTGAGCTGTTTTAAAATATGTTTGTCTTTAGTGGCTCTGGGGCTGAGTGCCACAGACAGGGGAAGGGAAGTCGGGAAAATATTTAGAGATGAACTAAAACATTGTTGTTTGTGGTCTTTTGATGGCATATGAGGAGAATGTTGAATAACATCGACTGTTTAATTTAACTATGAGTCATGTATATTTTACAATGTGGCTAACCATTTTTGAATCCATGTTGCACAGCTTTAGGTTTTGTATTTTTTTCCTACCATTCCAGGAAGCTGTTTAAATGTGGCCCGTGGAGCTTTTTCCTAAGCAAAGTTTACACTCTTTACACTCATTGTTGCTCACCAAAACACACTGTGTGTCACTGAAGCTTAACAAACGTGTTAACCGCATTTCCCTCTTCGTACAGCATTTGCAAAGTTACTTGCTAGAAGTCCTCTTCTTCCCTTTGATGACACATTCCTGCTTTTCTTGACACATTAACGGCCCCCTGTAGATCAGTGGAATGGTGTGAAACTATTGACGGCAAAGTGCAATGTTTTGTTTTTAATGCGTCATGCGCGTGCACACTCGACCTTGTGATGTTCATTGTGACGAGTTACACAACTCAAGCAACTTTTACAAGTTTGCTAATTAATTTTTCATATTGTGCATGAATGGACAGAAAATAAGGGTTGTTTGGAGGGCGGGAAAAATACATCCAAAAAGCTAAAATACAACAGCATAGTTTACAAAATGGCTACCTGCGATGTAAATACTTTTCGATATGTAGGAAATGTGCTAAAACATGCCAAAGCTCTGGTATGAACCTTTAAATGTCCGAGAAACTGCTTCAAATGTCTCTCTATCTTCCCTTCCTCAGCCCAGAGAGGGGATTTACTCGCCCGGAGACACCATGCTAATCCGTTTCCATAGCGACGACACAATCAGCAAGAAGGGCTTCCACATCCGCTACACGAGCACCAAGTTCCAGGAGAGCCTTCACACCAGGAAATGACCTCACACGCAGCCCGTGACCTCTGACCTCTGTGCAGCCCCGCCACTGTTACCCTGACCTTCGCCATGGCAACGAGAAAAGTACAGCCTGACCCCTCTTCTCGGACCCACAGACAGATGTGGATGTTTGTGGACGTTCGCCAGCCGCGAGAGGAAGGCGATACTTTAGTGAACATTTGTCTCCCTCTCTGGCTCCACACAGGTCGGCGCACCCTGAGATGAGACAGGAAAAACAACTAGATACCAATATGAGTTTCAGCAAACGCGTGGAAATGTGCTGGCGACTGACTGAAGCCATTTTCGCGGAGGAGATGGTTTTCACTGCTGCGCATCAAGCTACCCTTGTTCAATGTGGAAAGAGGGTCGCCGAAGATCCAAATCAGTTTACTGAGATACTCATGGTTGCACAACTAAAGGCTCCAAACACACATACACACACTAGATTCATATTCAGAATGCTAAACTATGTATGCTAAAGGAACTAAAGAGCTACAGGAAAAAGCATCCGGGAGTCTTCTCTGGCTCCCTAATCCGGGAACTGTGCGAATTACTGTGATCAGAGGGCTGCTCATCACCCACAGTAACTGAAGGAAACACTAAACAGACATTTTTATTGCCTTTGATGCCTGGGAACTGGTCTCTTCAACCCAGCTCAGAACGGCTGCAGATTATTTTATTTCATGTCTTATTGTAAAACCCATTGTGTTTACTGTATGTGTGTGTACGTGTGTGTGTGTGTGTACAGAGAAAAAGAACAAACATAAGGCTGAAGTCCGACCTTTTTGCCCGTTTTGCTTAAAGCTCATGCAGACGACAATTGTGGAATGGAAAAAAATAAAAAGATAAAAAATGCAAATGGAGAATTTCCAAATGATCTGTGATGTTAATGTAAAGCCTTGCATTATGTTGTGTGTCCATGCTGTTTTTGATTCTCACCGTCTTGTAACAAACTGAGCAAATTCCACGGATGTTTCCGGTTTCCTCTTCAGCCCCAATAATCATGAGATTCTTTTTTTTTTTTTTTTTCAGTGGATATTGGAAGGGGATATATTTCTCAGCTGTCTCTCGGAGTGACACGATTCTGATTGAAGGAGAGATTCCCATGGTGCTAAAATAAACATACACTGAATGACTGAATGAAGGTTTTCAAATGCAGACACAGTCAGCATGCAGACAGCACACTGCATCAACAGCACTACTCCTGTTGAACTACACAATTGCCTTAGAACCAAATGTATGGAGGTCGATCCTGTGCCCTTGCACAGGCGTCTTGTGTTTTCAAGGTTTTTTGGCAGCGTATTACATTTTTTTTGAAGATCTTGAATGGTTTTATTGTGAAAAAAAACAAAACATGGGAAATGTAGTCTGTGTGTGAGCTAGTGTCTATGGTGCATGTGTGTTTGTGTCATTTTTGTAGCTGCTCTCAGAGTTACATGCACATTCCCCAACCAGTATCTGAACACACACTTCCCTTCTGTAAATTTGGAGCGTGGAGAGCAAAGTGCTGTAAAGTTGAGGGAGTGTCCGGTGCATACACGCTGCATCGTTTCTGTGTTAAATGCATTGTGTGTAAGTGTGTGTTTATAGGAGATTATAGAGAATCGATGTGTGTGTATGTCTGTAAGCTGCATGTTTTTAAGTTGAATCATTCACTGCTGTACGTGCCAAGCTCCAGGTGACCCTGATCCACTGTAGTTTTTGTTCCATCATTCCACCTCTGTGTCTGTAGTTCAGAGACACTGACAAGACGTCCTCTGCATCAGTCATTAAAATACACGCAGGTAAAAACTACACGTGTGTTTCATATATTATTGCTGTGTTTTGTGTTGTGTATGGGTTCTGGTTTTTTGACCTGCTTAGATGAGACAAGTACCGTGCCAACTATTGTTCCCTAAATCGAATCCTGGCATTTCCCTTTGAGGTAATTATCAAGTGAAGGCACATTGTTGGCTACCTGATGATGAATTATGGACATCAGTGGCTCCAATTAAATGAAAGTTACTCAGTTTCCCAGTTGTTTAGCAAAGTTAAAAAAAGCTACTCTAAATAAGCATAAAGCTTGTCTGAGTGTTTTGTTAGACTTTTATTTTCCTGCCTGCAGTTGTTTCTGCCACTTAAAGCCCCATATATGCACCATTCATTGATTATTTCTACAGTTACTATGTCTTTGTCTTTGAGTCCATGGAGTCTAGAGAGCGGCACCTGAATCATTTTTGTTAAATTATAATTAATTAATAAACTGATAGCTGTTATAAATTTAACATTTAAATGATGCATTAAAAAACGAAAGAAACAATAAAAATATTATTAAAATTTTACAAATGATCATTGTTTTCGTAGTTTGTGTTAAATGATGAATTCATGATATAATTTTAAAATGGAGTCGCTAAATACATTTTAATAATTTATTATAAAATTTTAGTTTTAAAATTTTTGACCAAAAAGATCTCACCACATGGTACATTTAGTAGCCGTTCTGGATCTTTTGATCGTGTCACATGATCTTCCTCAACAGATGGAGTTTTCCTAGTTGTCATGGAATTGTTGATGTTCAAATTTATCTTTTTTTGCACTTCTCATTCACGGTGGCTTAAAAAAATTTTTTTGCTTTGCTCTTTGCTTTTTTTCTGACCATGTGAGTTAATCCTTCACCTTAGGAAACAAATATTTGCCACAAAATATTCTTAATTCGGTGGCCACTCTTAGGTATTAGCTTCCAGTGCTACTGCACCTCACAATTAATTTGTTTCCGGGCTTTAACATAATGCTTCAACTCCAACGTAATTCAAATACAGCTCCGTGTAATTTAAAGACGGCCAAGCAGTGTGCCACTGAGATATTAACCAACCCACAGGGCAGCAACAGGAGCTCTGACTGGCCAGATCTGACCCCACACGACCCCTGCCAACTGCCAACGCCAACCAATCAGATCTCCTCTTGCTGCCCTGTCACCATTTGCAAAGCAAATTTAGTTAATCAATTCACAGTTTAATTCTTTTTTTTTAAGTATCATTTTATTAGTTCGTTACAATGGAACACTGAAAAAGGCTATAATTCACGCCAGAGGCAGACTTCAGACTCCATATAAAACCCCATGGACACACTATTTGCACTATTGGTATTGACACAGTTTCTTATGATAAATTCAGTGAGACTGTCAGGATTTATAGTGTTTTAATCCAGGTGGAGCATAAGTGAAATCTTAATTGAAGGACATTTAAACGCATGGAGGCTTTAATCATTACTTTTTTTGGGCAAGCAACAACAATGTTGCTTTTTTTTTTTTTTTTTTTTTGAAAAGAATTCCCTATTCTTACAATCTAATTTCTTATCTCTGATGTTGTTGGCCTTCGTACCTCCCGTGAACATATTCTGACCCATTTCAAACGCCGCAGCTTGCTGGTACGTGGGGACAACCCACTTACCTCTCATAGGATCCGTTCGATGAGCTGTCGTGAGTCGTCAACCCGTTTGGCGCAGCGCGCACACGCCCAGGTGTCAGGAGCTACGCCCGTGCCCGCCAGTTGCCCACGAGAGGGCGCCAAGCTTGAGCCTTTCGGAGCTCAGTGCTGCGAAGTGGCGCCTACAGCCATGGTCGTGGGCTCCTCATGCGACCAGGAGCCTTACTGGGATGAGTACAGAACGTTGATTTAAACGCTCGTAAACGCTCGTTTTAAGTGGACATAATTCTATTAATTAGAGCTTTTATTCTGAAAGAAAGCTCTGGGGCGTTTGTGCCGTGTAACATTTTTTGTATTGCACACTGTTCGCCATGCATTGTTGGGCTGGGTCAGGTTGACCTGGTCTTGCCTGTAGTCCCCCCCCCCGACGTCTGACCCTCTAAAGCTGCAGCGGTGCGTCTGATCTGCTTCGCCGTTTTGACTTTTGTCTCTACCCGCAGTTCGTCCAGAGAACTGCAGTCAGTTAAGGACCAGTTCACCCAAATTACAAAAAAAAAAAAAAAAACAGCTTGTCTCACTTACCTCCAATCGTATCTATCATTGCAAATAGTTTTGGTTTCATATGCTGAGGTTTTCGAAATCAGCACTACAGAGATTTCTACCATCAGCCCAAAAGAATTTAGGTGAAAAAAATGCACCTTGGTTACAACTAACAATTAAAAGCCCGCGCTGATAAAATGCCCTATTTTGCCCAACCAATTTACTATCATAGACAACTAAAAGAGCAGAAAATGTTCACATTTGAGAAGCTGAAACAAATTAGTTTTTGTCATTTTTGCTTAAAAAATACTTATGAATTAAAGGCACTATATGTGACGTTCAGAAAACCCTTGTTATTAGTGACACCGGTGGCTCCTAAGTGAACTGCAGTCAGCATCCTGTTGCTTGCGCTTGCACCTTGTAGGTCGGCATGAGCCAACGTCCTGGGCATCGGCCAAAACAGTGACGTGACAAACACAAGACTGTACATTATTGACTGGCATCATGCTGATAGATGAGGCGACTAAAGTTACACTGTTATTATAGTTTACAGTCAAACTATAATAACAGTCACACTTTAGTTACACTGTTATGCTGATGGAGGCCGGGCAGTTTGACCATATTTGACTCCAGCGCTGGCACAGCACTAAAAAAAAATGTGGAGACAGGGCTGGCTATGAGAGACTATAGTTTGACTGACGTTATGTTTTTTTAAAATAGGATTTCTAAAGCGTAATATCGTTATTAGCCTGCTAGCGAGCACAATATAGGCTAGTGACATTGAACTAATCCATTCTTGTTGCATGATACATTGACGTTATTTATATGATTTGCCGGCATTAGCTAGCTAGCCAGCTTTATCAACCACTGCTTGTCTAGCCTTCACCGAGAGGCTCAGCAATGTCAGCATAGCTGAATTTGCTGGATGATGACGCGAACGGTTAGTGAACTAGATGGAATATTACAAATAAGATGTGTTGCCACACTTCATTATTGTCGTGATAGCTTCCATCACAACTCTCGTTTTGCTAAATCAATGTGCTAATGTTTCAGCATAATAGAAGAGACCTTTTACATTGTCAAGTAACTTTACTGAATGGGTCCAGCAGTGAGTTTAGACAACAATAATCCCAAACTAACGTCAGTTATACACAGATGATAGGAGTGGGTTGTTAGTCTGGAGATAATGCACAAATAATCTACAAAGCAACCGCTTCTAAAGAACAGACGTTTTGTTTTGGACTCCATTTCTAAGCTAACGTTAGCTAGTGTTGCACACTGTTGGCAATGTGGGGGAGCGGAAGAGAGGCTTTGAGCCAAGGCACTTGGGAGCAAGCATAAACATCACATCCTCTGGATTTTCCCAGAAAAATTCAATCAGTCCACGGGCTTTTGTGGGCAACTGAGAAAGTCGAGGAAGGTCTCATTTTTTAAAGTTACGTTACAATGGGTTCACACACCGGCAATACAAAAGCGATTGATTAGAGACCATTACCTACTGAAAATAGAAAATGAAATCTATATGAACAAACATTGTAAGTTTTCCAGTATCCATGACTGCTGAGTGGACTGCAGTTGTAACAACTGGTTACACAATCTACTCATTCCGCCTACTAGTTCCCACAATGCAACATATCTACACCGTTTCAAGGCATAGAGAAGTGAAAAATTCATCGTTAATTTCCATGGAAACAGTAGTTGACAAAACAATCTCACTACAACATCTACAATACCGTGACAACTGAGCAGACTCAAGTCTACAGAGTAAAAGATCACTCGATACGAGCATAAGCCTTGCATCAGATGCAAAACTAAACTTGCGGTGAGATTTTCTTGTGGATGTGCATGTGAGGGTGAGGTGCAGGGTGAGGTGCAGCTCATTTTGTCCAAACATCATTTTGGTCACATAGCATCTTTAATACCACCATTATAATAATTAGGATATCAAAAGTATTGAGTATACATACATCATTTGCATTGCGGTACACAAATCTGAGCTGATTTATGTTTTTATATCTTTCATTCGTTGTTCTCAGGATCAACTTTTATTGTATTGACATTGTGCTGATACATTGAATCATCCTGAAGAACGTGACGCTGTTTCAGGAAGGAGAACATTTAATTGGACATGTATTGTTAAGTAATATAAAAAGTTTTTTGATATTTCCAAATGTAACTTGAATCCTATAGTCTACTACTTCCAATACCAATAATCAAGAATCTTGATATAAGCCAAACTAGAGTCCATGTCACCAAAATCAAAGTACTTCAGGTAGGTTTCTTCACCTACTGTGGTCTTGATATTCTGTAGTTTTTCTTCTCTTTTTTGCAGTAAAGTTCTTGAAGCTGTGGGAACAGTCTCTTGAAGCCATGCCTGTTTTTGTAACAGTCCCAGTAAATGGATTCTCAGGAGTCTGAAGACGTGTGTGTGAGTGCGGGTTTTTATGTGTAAGTGTGTGTGTGTGTTGGTTGAGGAAAGTGAGGGCCAAAACGGTGAAACACCTCGCTTCCTCTCTCCTCCACCACCTTCATGGTCACAGTCTATGCTGCCTGTCAGACGCTGGTGATGGAGGCCAGGCAGTTTGATGACTTCTGGAGTTTCTCAGGCTGTGTGGTGGGGGGCTCTGGGATGGCGCGAAAGCTGAATGGCAGTCCGATGCTACTGGTGCCGATGTGGCCTGGGCTCAGTGCTGGATTCTGCCGTCTATTGCTTTCCACAATGCTGGATGTGTTGGATGCAAGGCTTTCACGTGTCCTGTGCAACAGAGATAACATAAAGTCAAGTGCTTGCTTTCAAAAATACACCATGAATTAAAATACCCAAATGAAAATGTGTTCATGTTGTGTACAGTATATGTGGTGGTTGGCAAGAAAGAGGGATACCTCTAAAATGAAACTATTTTAAAGCATATTTTGACTGATGAAAGAAGCAGATAAATTGGAGTTACTAAGAATAATAAAAAGAGCAAATTCCTTCCAGGACTGGGAAAGGCAGTGCAAAGTTTTTTTTAGGTCATTCATCTTGAAAATACATACAAATATATAAAAAAGAGATAATAAAAGAGAAGTATAAGCCTTAAAGCTGCAATGACATTTTTTCCCACTTGGGGACAGTGGAAACAGGTTGTGAACACAACATTGACATATTTACAAATCCAGCAGTTATGGAACAACATTATCATTCCTTTTGAGTTGTGATTCTGACCACTTGGTGAACGTTAGTCAAATATTCACTCTCCTTTTGCTCTGTTTTGTGTCTATACGGAGTTGGTATAGTTGGTATCAAATTTCGGGGGGCCAATGACAGATGTAACCGAGTTCCATTTTGGTAAGTTCTTGGAGCTAGGCCATAAAGTCGGCCTCTGCTGCTTTGATTTTGACTATTAAATCCAACAACTTTATGGAAGTGAAACACTAAATTGGTGGAATACCCCTTTAACTGTCTGGTAACTATGGCTTAGGTGCTTCACAAACTGCTGCACTATGCTCATGTTCCACTGAAGGATGAGAAATAGCTTGCTAGTACATTTGTCTGATAGACAGATATTTGCAGTTGCTAATGTGAAGTTGAAACAATTCATCTTGTTTGTATGTACTTTACTTTTATATGCTTGTTACTATCACTGTTTTGTTTAAAGTTGGGACAAAAGAGTGTTTTATTATTATAAAATTATTACAGTCACTTCCAAAGGTCAGTTATTGCTATCAAGATAAAAAAAAAAGAAAATGAGTCTTTCATGTCACAACTCAGTGTGATCCACTGTGTCTGTGAATTACTAAACTTCTTTACGTGCCATTCCAGTTAGACCAACCAACAGAATGAACTGTTAATTAATTGTATGCAGATTTATTGTTAGGCATCATGAATCTGATGACTTTCATCAATGTAATGACAGTAGTGAATCTATCTGTTCAAATATCTGGATCAGACTGTGAGGGTGGGCACACTTTAATTAACATATTTACAGTCTTATGTGTGTGCTTTACACAAAATCCCAATCCAGGGTCGAAACTGGTGCAATGGGGCTTGAGCACAAAACTGCTACACACCTTTTATTGAAAACAACATACTTTATGTCTAGTCTTGAGAGAGATTTTGCTGTCAGAAATATTATTTGACGGCTGTTAAAAGCAGGAACCTGGTACTTGTTTAGCAAAAGAAGAGTGGACAGGAAACATGGGAAGAGATGGGGAGTGACATGTTAAAAAAGTTCCCAGGGTGGACTTGAACCTTTGACATTGTTATTGCATGTTATGCTTCCTAACCGCAATGCTGCCAGGATGCCTTGATTCACAAACTTTTTAATTTGATAAGATAGCACAGTTGGAATAAGCCTTTAAAAGATGTTCTTAAGATGAGAACAGTAAGAATGTCCAGGGTACAATTCTGCCTATTCAGTGTTCGCATTTGGATTGTGTTCCATAAAACATTATTCTAGATATAATTATTAAGTTAAGACCTGAATTGTAATGTAACTATATAAACCAGCCTCTTTCTCCTCCTTTGTGACAGATTTGTCATTCATCTTACTTCTGGAGCATCACCAGCTACAGTGAGACTGTAGATTAACAGGTGGATAACACAGAATTGCCAAAAGCATAGTAAGAATAAAATGATTTGGCCTTAGAGCCTTCACAGCTACCACGATGACATCTTTCATTTAGCTTGGGGGTGCAAGAAAGGGTTCGTGAATTTCACTCAACTTTGAGTGACTGTAGATATGTTATATAAGGACCACATGTGTCAGTACCTGGTTTGAGAGTATCCCAAACATTTTGGAATACCTTCGGTCCCACTGTGTTATATTTACTTATCCAAAACACACTCTAAGTTGCAGTTTTATGTAATATGCAGTTTACGTTTCCACACACCTGGGGGAGTTGAATCCGCTGTCCACTGTGACACTGCTGCTGTCCATGCTGTCCAAACGGGCAGAGTGGGCTGACTTCTGGCTGCTGCTGTTCTCCGTCTCCTTGGGGCTGAGTAAGGTCAGATTGGTCTCCAGTTTCCGCTGCAGATCATGGTCCTTCTCACGCTCCAGGAGCCACTGCATGGTTCCCTCCCCACCACCACCACTGCCTCCACCATTACCACCCCCTTCCCCATGGTCTTTGTTGTCCTCTGTAGTAGCCAACTCTTTGTGCGAGTCCTCCTCTGCCTCTTCCTCTTCCTCATCGTCTGATACATTATAATAGTCAAAGGAGGCGGAGGGGACTGTTGGCTCTAAGCAGCTCTGTAAAACTGCAGGTGACGCTGAGGAAGTGGCTGAATTGGAAGGCTGCTGGGGCTCAGGATTGTCTAGGGCCTCTGTTGATTTGGCATGTGAGGCTTTCCGCAATGTGCCGGACTTGGTGTAGCTGCTGTCCACGTAGCCTGTGGACAAGGCATTGTGTGGAGGTTTGAACAAAGTGTCCTTGCTGAAGATTTCTTTCCTCTTGATCACCATACCGCCTCCTCCCCCTCCGGGATCTACATTGTGTTGGTGTGGCGTCAAACGGGCATTTTGTACCGGCTCCGGCGTCTGGCTCGGTGTCAGTCGTACCGAGCCATTTTGTCCCTTTGCTGCCGACGAGTCCTCTTTGTACTCCATTGTATGAGGAGAGGTGAGGTGAGGCGTTTGGCGGTCAGCCGGAGAGCCCTTTCGGAGTCCCCCTGATGAGGTTAATGTGTCATATTCTGATTTTGCCTGAGGCGAAGGGGCAGTTAGGATTGTTTCATTTGACGTATTGCACTGGAAGTACTCATCTGTTGAGGGCTTAGGAGAAAGTCCCATTAGCTCATTGTACGTTGGCAAGCTGTCTCTGCTTTTGTTCCTCTCCATCGTACTCCGGATCCTTGACTCGTCCAAACTCCCTTTCCCCAAATCAGGCACATTAAAATCCGAGTGGAACTTAGCAGCAGAGAACATGATCCTTGAGTAGTGGGAGGACTTCTGCGTGGCCCGCAGGGTGCCGTCATCAGTGTAGTAATGACTACGCTCCTCCAGACTGGGTTCAAAGTCTTCTGGCGCACCCAGTGACAGGCCCTTGAGGGAGTTGTCCATGGATCGAGATCGTTCTTTAGCTTGATCGGACCTCTCGTGACGTGACTTCCGGTCCTGATTGTGACTGTGACTTCTTTGCACTCTGGACTGGCAAGTTCCACGTGATGGCTCGGGGAAGGGCATCTCCGTCCGTCTCTTGGCTAGCTCCCCAGACACGTCCCACTCAGGGGTAACAGGGCAGTATGATTCAGTAATGTTGGGGTTGCTGTGGACTAGGTAAGTTGCACCTCCACTTCGCCTGCGCTCCAAGGTGTACATGGCCTCCCGAGGCGAGCGAACTAACGAGTGGCTAAAGAAGCGGTAATCTCTTTCCATGAACACGAGGTCCCAGTTTGAACCCTCAGATGGGTCTCCCCTAGAGGTCCGGGGTTTGCTATGAGAGCGGGACTTACCATGTGGAGCCCTCCGGTGGCCCCTCCCCCTCCTGCTGCGTGCACTGTGCTGGGCCGAAGACCCTGCCTTGTTCTTCTGTGTACGCTCTTCTTCCAGCCTCTTCATCACAGCTGTGTGCCTTGCCACATTCTCCACTGTTAGGTCAGGGTTGATTCGGCGGATAATCTCCATCTCCACCTCGCGGGGAATGGGCGTGGTTGGCACATCTTCGTCACGAAGAGGCCACTCCTCTGGGGGGAATTGGGCTGAGAAGGTGGCCAGCTGCCGCATTTTGTCCTTCTTGAAACTCAGTCTGAACAGCCTGAGTCCAAACCTTTTGGATTGCTTCTCGCCACTTCCACCACCACCACTTCCTTCTTTCTTTTTGGTCAGAGTGTCAGTTTTATAAGGGAAAGAAGTGATGCTTTTGCTCTTATCGGCTGGATCTTGAGGCGGTGGTTGCTGCTGGACAGGAGGGGAGGTGGGAAGCGGGGGATAGGGGTATGAAGGTGGTTCTCCTCGGTGCTCCTTGGCTGAAGCGCTCGGTGGAGGTTCCCCGCTGTTGTGATCCTTAGGTGGCTTACTCTGATAGGAATCCCCCCTGTGCTCCTTTGGTGACTTACTTTGGAGCGCAGAGGCGTGAAGTCTGGAGGGGTCTTCGCGATAGGAATTGTATGAGTCATTGTGATTCTTGCGAGGAGGTCTCTCTCTCAGACAGCCAGGTGTGGATGGTGTGATGTTGCCAGACTGAGGCGAAGTGCATTGCTGAGGTTGCTGCTGTTGCTGTTGATGTTGTTGCTGTTGTATTTGCTGTTGGCGCTCTGGCAGCCGATCATCCAGGTGATACCACTTGTTGTTGGTTCTAATGAGGGAGGGAGTTATAAAGTAGGTCTGGGGAGTGACAATGAAGTAGCCCTCTGGAGTTGGGTAGATCTTCCTCTCTCGCACCAGCATGTTCAGGGTATGTCGCAGAACCTCTGAGCTTGGTGTAGGCACGCCTGAAGGAAACAGATTAGACTAAGTTGATGCACAGTTTTATATACTTATTTTAAGAGAATGTGATATGTAACAGTTAAAATACAAGCCATTGTGATCATTGTATTGGCGCATTGGAACAATTTGGAGATACAAAAAAGACAATCAAAATGAATCGATCATGATTTAACCGATTTTTCTGCCAGCACTATGTGAGGACTGCTATCAGATAATAATGGTGAGGTCTTTTCAAGGAATTTTTTAATGCATTTTCAGGAATGCTCATGGTTTTTATCTATAATACTGATACTATAACATGATCTAAGATTTAATATGTGTGTTTGAATAAATGAATAAACTAATTACTTCAGTTCGCAGAGGACGCAAATGACTGAATAGGTAATTTGAATACAAAGCACTATCAGTCAACTTAAAGAGTTTACATACTATAAATTACCAAATCAACATTAACTAACAACACCGTTCATAACCACTGTCTTGCAATACCATGTGTTGCCTGACATTACATCACCCCTCAGAAATGATGCAACCTATTAGTTCAACTCATTTCCACTCTGGTATTGTATTAAAGTAAAGATAAAATTTGAAGGACATGCTTCCCATTAAAAAACTGACAACTTGGCTGTGTGTGGTGGTTAAACCTGTGCTCTTAAGCCTTGTGTTAGGAATCTGAAGATGATCACTCTGTTTTCGTGCATTTTAGGCTATTTCACCAATACTGTTTGAGAATAATACTGAATTTAATTAATTTATACTCTCCGTAAACAACATTGCTTATGTTCAAACTGTCAAAATAAAGGACATTGTGGACATTTTGTTGGAGTAGAAGGGCAATTTGGAGACGGTAAAAACACATCACTAAAAAAAACACCAGATAAAATCATTGTCTCGCACTATGTGAGAACTGCAATCAGAAAATTCTGGTGAGGACCTAAAGAGCCCTAAGCTTCACAAGAAGAGATAGTATTATAATAAAAATAATGACAACATAAAAAGTGCTACTTGCATAATGTCACCCTATTCAAAGGGGGGGGACATTATATTATATTACACACACACACACACACACACACACACACACACACACACACACACACACACACACACACACACACACACACACAGGGTCTTCACCTGTGAAGAAAAATAGGAGGGCAGCTTGCTTCACCAACACTGTTTAAGAGTGGTTGTGGATTTAATATCCCTGTTTAGGGCTGCAATCGATTAACCATCTTGTCTTTAAAATGTCCGAAAATAGTGAACAATGTCCATCCTAATTTCGCAGAGCCCAAAGTGACATCTTGAAATCACTTGTTTTTTTTTCGACCAACAGTATAAGATCCAAAGATATTTAATTTACAATGATACATGACAAAGGAAAGCATCAGACTCTCATATTTCACAAGCAGGAGCCAGCATTTTTGCTTGAAAAATATCAAAATAGTTGCCAATTAATTTTCTGTCGATACTTTAATTGCTTAATCGACTAATTGTTTCAGATCTATTCCTGTTGAAACATAATGATGCTGTTTGCAAGATATGAAGCACTGAAATATCTAAATTTTTAATTAATCTCCGTGTCAGGAACTCGTTAATGGAGATCAATAGATGTTTGAAGGCTAAATAGATCTTTACTTTGCTCTTTGAACCTGGTCTCTATAGTAGATGTGTTTAAAATTTGTTATAAAAACTTAAAGTGTGTAAATCTTGTGTTTGGAGAATTTAGTGAGGGGATTATTAATAAAAAACTGGTAACAAATTAGAAAACAACAAACCAAGGCATGAAACACAAAAATCACTATTTCTATCTTAGTATTTACTGATGCTGCTAATTTTTCAACCACATATGCCCCGTAATGTATTCCAAAAAGAGTGTCTGCATGCTTTAGCGCAGTCTCATTTTAGGAACAAGGTGAGAGGATCGTACCTGGGAAGCTGGCAGTGAGGTGCTCCACCAGGGCCTCCTGGTTGACAGGCTTGTGGGCAGAGTTCATAGCAGAGATGGCCAGGCACAAGATCTCCCCCAGCGGGATGAATTGTGACTGGCTGATGGGTGACATACTGATCGGAGACACGTCACCTGCAGGAGGAAGAGGAGGAGGAGGAGGAGGAGGGGGCACAAGCACAACTGTTAGATCATGAATGAACAGCAGGCGCAGCGTGTGAAGCTATGATGTAATGGTCAAACAGCAGCAGTTTGCATGCTGCCTGGAACGGCTCCACCCCTCCTCTCTGTGCTTCCTTAGCCTCTCATTCCTCCTGTTTCTCGGAGGTTAGCAAAAACGAGGCAGCTGCTGCAGCAACCGTAGCCATAGCGTGAGATCACCTGAATCTTCGCCACCTCATTATCCGATTCATATCATCTGACAAACAGAGAGGGAAGCTTACACAATCCCTCAGTAAGTCAAAATTAATGTCTGAAATTTAACAAAATATAACTGACTTTAGCAGCACATTCGGAGCTTACATACAGAGATTCTCTGTCGCCTTTGTTGAATTAAGCTGGCTTTGCTGTCAGCAGTAGTGAGAAGTGAGATCATCCTACAACCAGCCGGCCCGGCTTCAAGCCCCTGTGAGAGCAAACATCTGCCCTACTGAAAGGTTGTAAAGCAACGCACTGAATCCACCACTGCAGCATCTGTGCTGTAGTGACCCTCTCCTCTGACCTAAATCTGGTGATCGATAGAGATTCACACAATACGATGTAGAAACTATAACATCAAACCTTCCATTATTACTTTCTTATCTGGTAATAATTAGAATTCGTAATAATCTAGGTATGTTTTCCAAGATTCACAGCTAGTTTACAGAATTAATTTTGCCTGACGGATGACAGTTGTTTAAAGTTTTGTTGTCCATTACTGCTCACAGCTCTTTTAACTGTGCCATCTGTGTAGGGCCCTGCCTCCTCACTACACTCAGCTCAATGGTCAGTTAAGCAACATGATGACGTTATCTCTGCTTAGTATCACAGCCCCTTAAGCTTTATGTGGCTTTACAAGGCTTTACTCGGTTTGTAGTAAACATGAGAAAGGCTGGATCTGCCAGTGAATCAGTACAAAAGTCCCCCTGTCTTTTGCGTTTTATAGTTTCTTTTTTTTTTATGGATTGTACAAATCTCCAACGAGTGTGGGAATGAGGTTGTAGTGTTTATGTTTCACATCTTATAATAAAGCAAGAAAGACCGCAGAAAAGCGTGCAAATATTTATTATGAAAGGGACTGAAAGGATCTGACTTTCATACCATGAAGGCCAGTGCTTTGTGATATGAGATGGCCCCAAAGCCCTTTTGCAATCTCAACAAACACAAAATATGAATCTGTCACAAGATTTGGTGCAAAGGTGATGCAATCCTACAACTATTGAACTTTTGGGAATTAGAAAAAATATTATACATCACAAAAAACAAATAAATGGTATAAAATTGACAAATGTACATTTTTTCATAGCGTTTCACCATTGGTTTTATCTTTGTGTCGGGAAGGAAGAAAGTTACAGAGATTTGGACCCACTGAGATACAGTTCTAATTAATTTTGAAACACGCCAAATGAGTGCCCAATAGGACCCATAATATGTGAAAGCTTTAGTTTAAACACATTAGGAAAGTGAAGAAAAGGGAAAAATTTCTGACTTGAGACCATGAAAATATTGTTCACTTGGAGCTCTTCCCTTTGTCCCCAAATCAAACTGTGTCAAACTCTGAGCAGCTCTGTGTAAAGAGGGTGGAGCTTGTCCTGGTGGGAATGTCTGACTCACCTGGTGCCCGATAACTTGGCGGGGACGGAGAGAAATGAGGAGGAGGAGGGGGAGGAAGATGCTGCTTCGGCACACGGATGTCTTTCTCACTACGGGAGAGGTTGTGCTCCAGCGGGCGTTCAGTAAGCTCCGAGCTGGGCCAGGCCCGCCGCAGATTGCTGCTGCGGTTCTTCTTCATCGTGACCCCTTTACCAGGTGGCCTCACTCCCCGGGGGCTTCTGGGGTAAGGTGGGGTGGGGTAGTGGAATGGGGAGGAGGGGGAAGGAAGGAGGGAGGTGGGAAAGGGAGGGATGTGCAGGGGGAGGTCGACCAACCTCAGGCTCAGTGCCTCCCCCGCATCAGTAAGAACGTCCCGCTAGAGCGATCACACAGCAGACATGGCAGGAACCAGTGTGCACCTTTACACACATACACACGTCTCATTTACATCCACGAGCAAGCTACAAACGACTGTGTTCACACTGTGGGTGGTTGTCATCGGCTGCTGGGCTCTCCCAGGCTGATCTGGAGCTGTTGCAGCGGTGGCAGAAGTGCAGGTGATTGCGCGAGGCATCACCCTTTCATCGGCATCAGTCCCAGCCACCATTTGTAGCATCCCCATTTGCATGCGTAGGGAGGCACATTACGTAGCCGCTCTGATGTGGGAGGAGGGAGCAGGAGAGCAGGGGGGGCAGGGGTAGAGATGAGGGAAATGGGGCATTGGAAGTAAGGAGGATGGTGAGGAGAGATTTCAGTGGAGGTTTTGGGGTCCGCTTGTTCCTTTTGAGTAGAAGGTAACAGGGGAAAGGAAGGGAGGGGATGGATGGATGGTCAAAGATTCAAAGCTTCAAGAGGCCCAGTCTTCGACAATGGCTCAATTCACCACAGGAGTGCTCGGCCGATCCCCGGAAAACAAAAGAGCCCACTTAAAAAAAAACAGAAATAAAAGCGCCATTCACCCTAATGGGCAGTGAAACCTCAGTAGTATGCCAAGCAACGGAGACGCCACGTTCACCTCCATCTTTATCCGATCAAGCACAAGACCCCATCGTCCTTTCGACAACAGCACACAAGGAGAGGGTGGGGAGAAAAAAATGGAGAGCATAGAAATAAATAAATAAATTCAAGAATAGATATCCACCGTTTCCCGCAATCCAACGGAAGAAGCTCCCGAGCCGATCGCCGTAGCATCCATTCATTAACAGGGGGGATGCAAACTCCAGTGAACGGCAAATCTCTTTCAACGCTAATGCTGCAGCTGCTCCCAGCACCTCCAGGAAGGGTGTGTGAGTATGTGTGTGTGTGTGTGTGTGTGTGTTTTTTGTGTATACGTGTATGTGTGAGTGTGTGTGTGATAGAGAGAGAGAGAGAGAGAGTATGCGCGCATCCGCCTGCTGCGCGCAATTCTGCGTGAGCATGCATGCGTCTGTGTCTGGGTGATTGAGGCTGAGGGGTGGGGGGGTTGGGGGAGGTTGGTGGTGGTGGTGAGAGAGAGGGAGAGAGATCGAGGACATACATAAGGCAGAGAGGAGAGCAAATATCAACAGCTAGAAACACACACACAGACAAATAAAAAAAATTAAAGTTAAAATTTCCCGTCCTCAGGTGATGTCCAGGGGATGGCAAGAGCTTTGAATCTTTGGCTAAATTTCCATCCTCACCCTCCTTCCCCGTTCTTGTTCCCTCACCCGTTCTGTAATACTGTGTGTCTCACCTGAGTCTAAGGCCAAATCTAAAAACTTGACAGAGCCACAACCGAAGGGAATCACTTTAACGGTGCTGATTTGGGCCTCTCTCATCAGTGCTTCCCACTGGTTGATTCAGTAACTAAACTGTGTGGACAGCAGCTGAACTCCCAACAGAAAAAGCCCAAAGCATCACCTTAATCATGTCCAGAGTGGCAGCTCCTGCTCGCTGCAGACTCCTGCTGACTCACATGTGTGGAGTGTGAATGGACGGTTGGAGGGACAGAATAAGGAGCAAAGTGAGAGGGCAGGACAGGGCACGGGTGGAGGGGGGACAGTGTCACAACCAATCTGCTCCAGTTCACTGATACCAAAGAGAAAGAGGAGAGGAAGGGAAGGGAATGGGGGGGTGAGGAGGAGGAGGAGGAGGAGGGAGAGCGACACCACGCCAGCCATTTTATTTCTCAGTAGTGCTGCAACAGCCTTTGTTGCCATGACAACGCAAGCCGATGATCTCATAGCTGTTACCTTTGAGTGCTGTTCCCTTAAAGAGCCAGTTACTCAAGATCAGAAGCAGACAGACACCACATAGACGAGGACTGACTGTCTGTCACATGGACAGAAAATACTCCCGCATCGCTCCTGAAAATTTGACATCCCTCAACACTCACTCCGTGAGACACAACTATACAAAATGGGGAAAAAAAAAACAGCGTCATATCCTGATAGCGGAAAGATTAAAAAAAAAATAAATAAAAAAAATACATGCATGTATGTGACTACAATGATTTTGGTTACACCAAATGTGAGGCAATTAGAGCCGGAACGATTAGTGGATAATCTGATTAATAGAACGACATAAACCTAAACAGCAACTATTTTAATAAATGATTAATTATTTCAGTGATTTTCCATGCACTAGTTCCAGCTTCTCAAATGTTTAGGTTTGCAGCTTTTTCTTTGTCATATTATGGCAGTGAAGATAAATTAAAAAAAAAAAAAAAAAAAAAATCATTGTTTTCACTTTGGACCATGGAACCTATAATATGAATTTTTCACTATTTTCTGACATCTTGTAGACAAAAACATTAATCAATTATTTGAGAAAACATTCAGCAATTTAGCTGATGATAAAAATAATTTGTTCATTGCAGCCCTAGAGGAGATTAATGTGATTTATTATTGATGCGCACGATCATAGGTTTACCGAGCGTCACGGTCTTAGAGTCCATGACCTAGTTAAAAATGAGACCTAGTTAAAAAAAAAGTGTACAGCCGCACGCTAGCAGCTCTGTGAAGCTGTATACTTAGCTACAGCTGTTCTTTGAGCTAAATGCTAACATCGGCATGCTAACTTGCTCACAGTGATAATGTTGATGTTTAGAAGTTATAATGTTTACCATATTCACTATCTTAGTTTAGTGTGTTAGTGTGCTAACATTTGATAATTAGCAATAAATACAAAGTACAGCTGAGGCTGATGGGAATGTCACTAGTTTTACAAGTATTTGTTCATAAACCAAAGTACTGGACAAACTGAAAATTTGACCAGATCATGGCGCTAGATGAAAGTCAGGGGAGTAGTGAAGGTGGTAGGATGCATCCTCTGGGGAGCATGAATATCTGTACAAAGTCTCATGGCAATCCATCTAATAGTGACGGACCAACTGACCAGTTAGCATTCCATCCACGGTGCCACTCCACAAGCCAAAAATCTTTTGAAGATACTTCAAAGTTACATTGTGTTGAATCCTCATCATATGTACATCAGCTCAGAGCAAAATAACACTAATCTGATGCAGACTGGATGTGTATGTACATGTAACTAGTATGCTTTAATACCTTAACATCCAGTTTTCTAGATGTCTTGTCCAGCATTTTGTACACATTTGTTATTTGGTATTTCTGGGAATGCTGAGATAACTTCTAGGACTTAAAATAATGTTCCGTAGATGTTGGCAAAGTTTGGCTGAACATTAGAGAGTTTGTAATGGATAACCCAGTGCGATTGAAGAGCTTAAGCTACATATTACCAGTCAGAACGTCTGGATTTTTTTACTATTTTTACCAGTAAAATATGCCATTAAATAAACTCTGCGTGCATGATAAATCCCACATATAACATATACATTTATTACATTGTGTTAATTATTATCTAAAGCTCATAATGACATAATAATAATAATAATAATAATAATAATATAAGCCTGCCATTTATGATAGCAGTTAACAACTTAAACCAACTTCCATTTTTTGCCGGTGGTCTGCCCTCCAGTGGACAATTTATGAAAACACAGTTCTGTTAGAAGTCTGCTCTTTAGGCCAGACACTGAACAGAGAGACAAAAGGGTTTTTGCCACAACAACCGATATAACACATCCTGATCTGACATTAAGATATAAAGCAACAAATCTCTAGGCTGCGTCAAACATTTCCCCCAATTATCTGCTGGGACCCTCCCTTTCCTTCCAATGGAGGAGTATGCTATAGCAGGGAATGCAGTGCAATAATGTTTTCCTGAACAAATGCTCCACTTTTCCTTCCTTAGGAGCCCACACTCCTCCCAATCCATTGTTTGTGGTCTGCTAACGGATACAAAGTCCCTCAGTTAATCAGATTGAATTGTCAGTATTAAAAAACACCTTGTTTCCACACAGCTGAAAACCCACAACTTTTGTATGAATGAATTAATCAAGCTCCTTTTTTGGCTCTCAGCCCTAATCAAACATTCTCAGGCAGTTTGGTGGATAATCTGGACTATGTGAAACTGTAGTTCTTATAATATGCGTAACAGTCTGACAACAAAAGGCATTTCAAAACAATATTACTCTCCCTAATAAGACTTCACAAAACTGTAGTAACTGGATTTTATTTACCAGTGATAAAGCTTTGATCAATCCCTGTTTCACCGCAGCCTCATTTATACCTGTGTCTGAGAGTTTCTTTTGTGCAAGGCATGTCCATAAAAAACTCTTTCAGATGCATTTATTTGTCCAAAACCTTGTTAAGAAAAGACAATGTTGTCATGTTATTCTGAAATGTGAAAATTTGTCTGAACTTTTTTTGAACTAGTCTCGCAACCCAACAATCTTGACACCACAGCTAAGAAAACGAGGCGCACAACAACAGCTTGCGGCTCACACTAGAAAATCAGTGCCGCACTGGTTTTCATCTGTATACTATTATTGTTATTTTTTCCACGAGAGTAAAAAACAGCAACTGGAATCAGAAACACGAGGAACACCAAAGTGATCTGATTTACAGAAATGCTTTGCATGCTAGAGGTGTTTCAGGTATTTCTCAAAGAGGCAAAAGGGTTAAAATTTAACTGCTAGTCGAATTCACACGAGCTTATTATTAAACTAAAGATTGATTATGCTGCCCAATAATGTGACCAGCACACAGGTCTATTGTCTATTACATGCATTGCAACACAACAAAATGAATTTTCAGTATTGTTCCTGATCTAAATTGATTTCCATGTCAATATCTATCCTAGATTATGGGGCTAGATGTGAAAAACGTATTTTATACAATAAATGCACCGTCAGCATATATGCTCTGTTGGTTAAGGCATTATAGAGCCTGGTGAGTTATTAGCTATAAGACAAACATTCCAGACATTATCAGTGTTTGCTTCAGTAGGAACTATTTCACCTCTTCTGATGGGTAGACACAAAAACAAATCAGCTTCACACAACCACAATCTATCTTAAGATTTACTTTGGACTATAACAGTACCTAAGGTACTGCAGCTTTTCATTTCAATACAATCAGCGTCAAGCAGCTCAAACGTAGAAATCTGATAACATACACAGAGCTGCAGAAGGGTTTGAACATTCGATACACCTTCAAATTTGCACTTCAGTCAAAACACTGAAGGAACTGGACAGTGTTGTGCCTTTGCAGAAGGTGCACAGGTTGAGTTGACACAAGTATAAAGTGGCTAATCCCAAATTCTTGTCGGAAAATAATCTGTTAAATTACTTGCAGATCTGTAATACCAATTCAAAGGACACTCTGCAGAATTTCCCCTGGGAAATTCTTTAGCTGAAGTCGTAAGATCCTGACACAGCTTGGCTCATAATCAGTTTAGTTAGGGTGGCATAAACAATAGCTATACTCCTTAAACCTGCATTAATTCTAAGCCACTTGTTTGCAGTGCAACACAACACTGACATACAATCTCATTATAAAGTTATTATGGCATTTTTTTGAATGTTACTAAAAATATTCACTTTCCTTTTAGCTCTGTTTTGGTCTGCACCAACTCCTGTGGGAATGTCTGGCTCTTTCACCGCTAAATTTGCGACTGTGTTTACTAGCTAGTCACTAACTTTGTATGATAAAGGGCGTTTTGAGAGCTTTTTCACTGACACGAATGCCTGTCACTGCTGGAAACAACAGTGGTGGTTAGTCTGAGCCAAAACAGTAATGTTATGGCCATAAAACCAAAACAATTCGCTGAAAGACGCTAAAACGCCCTGTAGAGTTGAGGGAAGCTGTAGAATCAGGGGCTAATTCTCTGTGTCTTTGTCACTACAAGCAACTCCTTTCACATTACACAAACTAATCTGACCCATTGTTAATATAAAAACATTGATTAGTGCAGATTTAAATATACCGAATTTGCTGCATGAAAGAGCACTGCTGCTCTTTTCTCTGGAAAAAGCTTTTCTCTCTGGAAAGCTCACATCATAAAAAGTTTATTAATATTTTCCTCCCCTGTAAAACACTGCTGAAAACCCTGCTTGTTTTACTTTTATCCCTTCAATTACATGACTAATGCATTAAGTAAACTTTAATGATATTTGCCATGCTTTCATTTAGGAACAATGTGTCAGTCTGCAATCTTCAATGGACCGAACAAACAAGTATTGAAAATGTAAGACTTCTACAAGTCTTCATCATCCCTCCTTTCTGCTCCATAACCTTTTCTGTTTTTCTCTGCTGCAGTGTGCTGCTCACTGACGGAATAGATGATCTAAACCCAAACTCTATTGTTAAACAGACATAAATAAGAGGATCCATGACATGCTGCATGCCTCTCTGTCATTTCCACACACACACATGCGAGCTCAGATAGGGAAAGATATGAGGGCAGTATGATGGGCGTAACGATTAGACTTGTTGACAACCTTAAGTCGTCCAAACCTGTACCAGCACATACAATGAATTATGGCCTTGTCAGAGGAAGATGAGTATGCACGAGGGAATGTTGAACTGCAGCAGAACTGGGCTTCAGTCCTGGTTCTTCTTTCTGAATTAGTAAACCTACAAGATATGAAGTAGCTGAGGTTATAAGGTGGGATGCCGTCTAAACTCCTTTTTACTCAGAAAAGCTTCAACCGGCGTCTGGAAATTGTGACCGATGGAGGGTCATATTAGGTTCCAATGCCAATCATCAGCATTTGCCTGCAATCAAAGAGGTGTGGTGATCAGCCTGAAACAACCAGCACAACTCCTAAGAGCCACAAGCTGCAGTTAAATAAATCAAAAAAGATGTCCAGATTAAGTAACAGTCTTATTCACTATAAAAGAAAATCTTAACTTTTGAGTAAGCATGGATGAAAAGTCCTGGCAATGTTCGGAAACGTGGAAAGTTTGAACAAACGTAGCTCCGCGGCAACTGAAAGAACTGAGCACTGTGTGATATTGTTGAAAGCTCCAGAACAAGCAAGTAAGTGAACCTTGAGCTGAGGTTTCTTTTGGTAAAAACACTGAGAAACTGCAGGAACAAAGAGTGATGACAAGTTCAAACTAACAAACAGGGGTCAGGCATACAGAGATCGGTACAACACGCCAGATCAGTTTCAAGCGACCGATCCACATCAAAAACAGTTTTTTATTCAGCGTCAATATAAAATATGGTCTTTCCCCTATCGATTACATTCATCCCTTCGTTGCGGATTGTCAGCTGTACACAAAAAAAGATTCCAATGAGTTCTATGCAGTGAGGTATACAAATAGTAGATTTGAGAAAGGAATGCACAGGCATCATACCAGTACTCTGTACTGATATTCTGAATCGAGGTACTGGAAGCGAGAAGGTTAGATCTTTGCATCGCTCAGTGACAGTTACTCGTTTTTAAACATCTTGGTTCACGTCCAAGTCAAGTCTCAAGTCTTCATAAGCAAGCTGCAAGTTTTTGCATGTCCTTCAGGTCTCTTAGCGATAACATTACAATGCCACAGCATTCTAACGCTTTCCTTACAACGTCGCGATGCTTATGTTTTTTACGTACCGGAGAACAAGTCCTTGACCAAGTACTTTAAATGAACAGGCATAATAAATAGAGAGGCAGCTATGTAAGGCCTCCCCGGTGCTGTTTTATTTATTTTTTATTGCTCCTTTATTGGACTTTACGGGCTCAGAATTAAGACTTTTAAATTTTGATTTCAAAGTCTCCAGTCAGTGGAAGTCAGCTGGGAGTAAAGTCTCAAATAAGTGAAGTCTGTCAGCAAATCCGAGACCAAGAGTCCAGCCTACAGGCTTGACGGTGATCAAAGTCAAAATTTTACTTTGTTTATTCTTCTCCTTGCATATAACATGGTCAGGTGACCTGATCAAGTCCTTCCGACAGACTGTGTGAATAGAGGCCGAGATTTACCAACTGTGAATCAATTTTATGCTTCCTAAAGACTCATTGTTAGAATCAAAAATAATCCTTTTTTTTTTTTTTTAAAGTCTGCTTTACTGATGAGTAAACTTGTTTTGATGTGGCTTTTTTTGGGTCTTCCTGCAAATTAAAATTTCCAAACTGAACAAAGGAGATAAAACTTTTGTCTCCGAACATGTGAATAACTCAAGCCTCCTTAAAAGGTCCCAGTGCTCGGCCTCCGTAACCCCAGCACCTCGCCTCATGACCTGAAAACACATCCACGTGGAATGAGATTAAGGGGAATCCCCCACTTTTCGCTTATGCCTCTGAAACTTTCTGCTGTGTATTTTTTTTTTCCAGGTAACGGGGTGATACTGTTGGTATTAGCGCGTTGTCCCCCGTTTCCCGTGTCATTTACACTTAAATGACACGATGGACACGCATACCCACCTATGCACTCGATGTCAAAGCCCTGTGGCGGTTTGAGTGTGCGCCTGGTCCACCCGTTCCTGAGGACTTGCAAGTGAACTTCTTTGCCCTGGATCAGCAGCACATGCTCATCTATCCAGCCGAGGAAGAAGATCTCGGAGAGAGCGTGCGTCAGCGCCTTGTTCCAGAAATGCTGCATGTTGACGGCTTTGAAATTGGCGAAGACCTCGTAGCCGGTGTGATGCTGCAACTGGACTGAGAGCACGGCCGGCGATGATGGCGAGTCCTCCTCATCTTCATCGTCATCGTCATCTTCATCGCCGCAAACCTGCGACAGCACCAGGGCCAGAGAGTGCGGAGCTATCTGAATGAACTTCTCCATGCCTGCTCCCGTCAAAGTTTATCCACATGGAAAACAAAGAAAGCGACTGCTTTTCAAGTGTACGACATTGTTTTTACTGCGCAGATTTTTTTCCTTTTTTTTTTCCAGGTCTATCCAAGACTGCCTGATAATTTTAGGCTAGTTTAGACTTGTTAAAGAATGGCTACAAGGTCAAAGAAACGCTCTGCGCTGATCCCGAGTCTCCGACAGGGCGTTAGAAGCGTTAAACACAGGTGCGACATGTAAAACCCGGGAAATCGGCAACCTGACACGCCGTCCACTGCAGCCAACTATCCCCAACTGTCAAAGAGTATTAGGGCCTATTTCCAGCGACAAAGGAGGCGAGGACTTGTGCTGCGTTCAGGTGTTACTCGTAAACTCCTACTTTCCACTTTGGAAATCCACCAAAGTCAGCTTTTTTTTTTTTTCTTTTTTTTTTTTTCTAGAAACCGTGTTTACTAATCCCCTTACCAATGACCCAACAGACCAAAAAGAGGTTTTGGCAAAGGGGTTGGCTCAACAACACTACTGTGTCACAGCGGCCATAAAAAAAAATAATAGAAACACCTGTAAGATGACACGCAATATCAACTTCAACCGTAACTTCACTGTCCTCAGGTAGAAAATTTGCTGCAAGGTAGCACCGAACACACATAGAGATAAATATAAAGCATGATAAAATACCTAAAACACATCACAAAAATAAGTAAATATAGTAATAGTAGTAATTAATAAGTATATATACATTATACATATACGTGTGTTAAAATTTCCCCCACAGGGTCATATGAAATAATGTACGCCGGTGACAGCATAAGATGAAACCAGGTGTTCATCATCTCACCCAATCATCAACAGTGCAAACAAGGATGGGCAATTTATTTATGTAGCACATTCGTTACTAGGTGGCTGTAAAAAGTGGTTTACACATTGCACAACAGACATAAAAAAACCGAGGGCACCATCACCATCCACCAATATTATATGGAGGGCTGATCGTCGGCTGCCCCGGCCCGAGCATTTAACAGTTTGATGGCGTGAGTGCCAAAAGAACTCCTTGCACCGGGTCGTCCACAAGGGGATCCGGATAAACAGTAGCTCACTTCAGTTTCCCAGTCTTTGTTGAGGCCCGCTTAGTTGTTTGGGTGTCGCTGCAGGTCGGTGGTGAGGCTGCTGGTGGTGAGGCGGTGCGGAACTTCATGTATTAAAAGGGTGTGTGGAATATTCAGCCCACCTCATTTACACCTACGGGGAGGCAAACGTCTTAGGAAAACGTCTTACAGTGTCATGCAAACCCAACACAAGACGCGCAAAACGCAGCCATAGAACTGAATCAACGCCATCGTATAAGTTCCACAGCCTTGAAATACTAGTATTTATTAGATGATTGTTTATTATTAAATACAGGTGAATCTTTGTCAGCTCATGAGCACCTCCAACTGGAACCACTCATATTTAATATGCATTTCACACATCAACCCCATAATAAAATTGTTTTAGAGCTGTAACTGTTGGTGGTTTGTTGAACAACAGAAAATGTACTATTTTGCATCTATTTTGTCAATTCATTCATCATTTATCAAATTATAAATAAAGTAATCTTTGAATTTTTGCAAAAATTACACAATTTGATGGTTTGAGTTTATTAAATCGGAAAAAAAATTTCGGCTTTTCATTTAAAGCATTGAATGTTTTTGGGTTGTTGGTCAGACAAAACGAGGCGTCTGATGAATTCACCATGGGCTCTGGGATACTGTGATGGACCTTTTCACCTTTTTCTAATAGTTCACATCCTACTTGATAGATATCATGAACTGTACAAATAATGACACGTGATTACATAATATTGAGAAATGACACCATTGGTGTTCAATTTGAAAGTGATACTAAATTTGTAAAAAGGAAGTTGAAAATTCACAATAACAGCGGAGTGAGCGAGTTTGACAAAGGGTTGGATTTGAGATTCAAAGAGGGGTTGCTTAACACTAGGGTGTTTCAAACCAGGTCAGTGCTCACACGGTAGCTGTCTGGCTCGTCGCCCTCACGGGCACCACTAGGTAACAAGTCAGCCCCACTAAATGCACACTATGGTGCATTTACTGTTGAAACGTTGCTACAGGTAGGGCAATAGATAAATCTACCAACAAAAAGTAACGTTGTAATGCCTTACGCAAACAACAATCACACAGTACAGTCAATAAATCATTCTAGAAATGATTTACTTGTGATTGTGTCCCTTGCTGATTGTATCCAGTCCCAAGACTATATTCTTAAAATGAATAGGGGTGAAGAAAATGAATGGATGTCATGCGTATGAACTAGTGGGTTTGGGTGGCAATGTTAAGGTGTAGTTTTTTTTAAAATCGAACTCTAATTCAAAGGTGTATTTTGTTGAATGCGGGCGTTGACCACAGAAAAATCAGCTGTGGTTCTATGTATTCAGAACATCCAGCATGTAGTAAATGGTCCGTGTGTGGAAGCAGTTTTAGGTACAGTGCCTCAGTGCTGGCAGTGAAGGAATCTGAGGCCCAGTTTTATTTGGCCCCGGGCCTCAGGATCTGGTGGCCCAGTTTTTCTCACCTCCAGGCATGCCAAATCTGGAGTAATCCTGCCTGCTTACACTCAAGGCAGTGTACACAAATAGACCCTTTGCAGTGTTTGTAGAGGTTAATTCTTTTACAAGATATGAACAAAACTGGGAAGACTTCATGAAAATGTGTGCGCCTTAACCTTAATGATACATCTGTTCTTTATCTTGTAATTATCTTTACTGCTGTTATAGCATAAGAGCCAAAAACAAAATTAGTAACACTGTTTTTGAAAAGTGGTCTTTATTATTCAAAAAAAACAAAAAACAAAACCGCTTACAAAACAGTGATATTGCAAAAAAAGCCAAAGGGTCACGGTCATAGCAAACTGTAGTATATTCATAGGATATAAAAACTGGATTGTCAAATAACAGTGAAATATCTGTAACTGTATAAGCGATTTCAGCTAGTTTGCCAAAAATATTGAAAGCAGTCAGTTCACTTAAAAATGACCAGGACCTGGGGTAGGGCATCGTCACATTGTGCTTAGTTATAGATCACTGAATGCTGATTGTTACATACAAAGGTTTGACTCACAGAGAAGTGAAAGATAGTTAGTACCTTAGCAAAGGAAAAAAGGCATCCAATTTGCTGTCACATCTTTTAAAAACCACAAGTAATACATGAACCACAGCTAAATATGAAATATTAAGTTGAGTTCAAGTAGGAAAAACTCAACAAATTTTGCCTCAAATAACAGCAGTGTCCAGGTTGGCTGGCTTTACTCATGCATGCTATGCAGAAAAACTTGAATCCCCACTAATTTAGGGATGTTTATAGGGAACAGTTCATTCAAAAGAAATTCGTGTTTAGAAAATAATTATGAAAAACATCAAGAATTTAATTCTTAGCCTTAAAACTAACAAAACACACGATAGCTTACTGGGTGCTCCTGCACATGCTACATAACATTATTAGCTGATTTACCTACTGAGTGTAAGTGATGCATTCATTTAGGCTCCAGCCAAATCTTCAGGTACAAATTCACTGACTGACAGCAGATGTCTACAATGACTCATCAGTGTAAAAAATAATAACAACAGAAAACAAAGGCACAGAAATTACACACATGATCCCTTAATGACAGACAAAACAGATCTTGCTTAGACTCGAGTTACACGGCTGATTCACAAGTATGCTCCTGCTGTAGGGCAATAAGCCCTTCTATGGTTTCATGATTAAACAGATACACAATCTAACACTTGATTTCAAACTGGCTCCCAGTATTTTTCCCTGAAATGTGTGTGTTGTGTACAGCAAAGAGGCATCTACTGGTAACAAACTGTGAGTTTTGGAATTATAAGGTAAATTACATTTTTTATCTGCAGATTTTCATGATTTTCAAAGTTTAAATGTTTTTGTTTTATTTTGACAATGTTTTTAAAAATAACTTTTCCAGGTTAAATGCGTAAAAAGAAATGCTGCTGGGATAAAAATTTGACAGCCTTATATCTCAGAACAGTAGCTCACACATAAAGAACCTTATAATCCCAAGCTTGTGAAATGTAATAGGAATTTGCATCACAATTCCTCTCCCAGAAATATGTAAGGTTATGATTCAAGATATATTCAGTTTGAAAGTGTAAACTAAAATAATTCACAAACACGGCCCTCCCATACACATCCTCAGGCCTTTCTTTCGCAGCTGAAGCTCTGCCGGGCTGAAGTCTTCTGATGTGGAGATGACATCAAGGAGAAAAATACATCTCTTTGGTCAGCATTGACACGATGCATGGGATTTGTTTCTTTGCATGAAAACCTGGCGAGTTGGAGACAGACTCAAACTCTACTGCCACCTTGTGGTTAACTCGTGTCATGATGTGCAGGAGCTCCAATTCTTTTCCATATTTGCCTATCATATCGCAGAGCGACTGGATGAACCAGGACCCGGTCATAGTATTCCTCCATGAGTAGTAGCCTGTAGATGGATGAGTGATAGAATAAAAGGTATTTCAATACAATATTTAAAAAGGAAACAATACATATGCAAAAAGACCTCTGTTGAGTGTATTAGTGTTAACCTGGGGCTGTGGAAAAGGCGTAGAGGAAGTCAGCTTCCACGGGGATCTTGGGAGTGTCCTCTTGTCTGCTGTCGGGTTCAATGCCTGCATCCAGATCAGTGCCTCTGCAAGCCTACTCAATGTGCACACAAAAAGAACAGGAACTGGTTACAGGTTACATACTTTAGCAAAGCCCAAGATAGGTTAGTGCAGAGGGGGGAAAAGGACAAACTCTTAAAATACCTGGATGAAGAAGAGTTTGGGCTTTCCAACCAGAGATTTGCAGCGGTCACCTCGAAAAAGTGATGTGAGGTACTTAAGCTCTATTGAGCTATCTGTACCAAAGAACACACCCTCATCTCCGTGACTCAACAGAACACAGACAAATGAGGCAGAGCAGCTGTGATCTTCCTTTGACACTGAAGGGGGGGAAAAAAAAAAAAAAAAAGTATAGTATTCAATATGTTTTTATACGAGCTGATATAGAAGGGGGAAAAGAGTCACAGTATTAATTTGTATTTGTAATTTGTAGTCATTTTACATTATACTTACCCAAAGTTAAAACCTGTTTCATCTGCTCGACTGTCTGGTCGTTGTAGACCTTCACTTTATAACCCAACTTGGTAAACACTTTCATCACGTTGGCTGCATCTACGTCTGTACCATTTCGCTGATTCATACCTTAAATAAAAACAGAACAACTGTTGTTCTGTTTACTTGACAAACACAATGAAAACACATTTACAAAAAAAACAACAACAAAAAAAAAAAAAAAAAAAAAAACACCACATCTCTTGATTCCTCATAAGTACTATAGATTTTTCCACTGGTACACACTATAGGCAGCTGGAAACAAAGCGCATATTGATCTATTTTCCTGTAATTTTAAAAGGCCATGCACACCCATGCTACAACCCCAAAGGCAATTAAAATTATTTTGGCTAATTAGACCTCTTTTTGTGACTGGGTGGGAGTGAATGGACTGTGCTTGATTGCCTTGTGCCTCACTCTCATGTTAGCTTTGTTGCACCTGCAAGGGTGGGACAAATTACACCGTTATCATTGACTGCGCTCCATTTGGTCATGCCAGCGTCCCATTTTTTTACATTGTGGCAAGGCCGGAGAAACCCGCTTAAATGGCGTGGAGGAGGTAAAGGAGACGGCTGGTATGACGCTGAATCTCTGTCTGCTGAGAATCAAACAGAAGCATGTGCTAGAGATGCTGTGATAAACTTTAATTCTATCTTTGCACAGCTAGTAAGTGACGGCAAAGACACTACAAAACCTTTTGGATTCAGCCATGCCGACTCAAATGTATTCATTTTCTCTGTACCAATGCTGTTGGTACACAGGGTATTTTGTTTACGTGGCCCACAGAGCCTGCGATTCGGGTTGGTGTAACTGGCATGTGCCATTTTGTGTGCCCAATTCAAACGGAATGAAAACAACACCCAACCTGCACAAACCGCCACCATGCTGGTGGGGTTATGGGTTGCACCCATTCTTAATAGTACATAACGTCCGCTGAAAACACCTACACAGTAAATAATAAAATTATTGATGGCTGAATTCCATTTGCTGGCTCACTGTCATACTGGGCCACTTGAATAGAACAGAGCCATCATTAAGTTATTGTTTAACATATGTGCTTTTCCTACTATGACATGTCAAAATGTCTTCTGTGAAAAAGGCCTATACAGGCAGTTACAAAATAACTTTTTTTTACTGAAATCTTAATTTTGTAAAATTAGTTGAAATAAATTGATTTTATTTAATGTATACATTAATTCTATTCAAATAATCTATTTTATGTTTTAATACTTTTAGCCATGGTACATGTACATTGTCAAACCTTTTAAACACAGAGCTACTTTACACAGATCAGGATCAGCTCCTTCCAAGAGCGATTAGTGCATCTTGTCAGACTGAGTCTTGATCTGACTTTTACTTACACCCTAATACTGCTACATTTTTAACAACGCTGGATGGGCGCAACTACGTCGTGTACCATCAAACTACACCATTTAGCCACCTGGCCACTCACTGTTGGAGGATTGGACATCTCTGGTTTGTTAGCTACAGTAGCTGTGGTCACCTGCTCTGTTTGTGAGAGCGAGGCTGTGGGCCACAACTACCTAGCTAAATTTAACACAAAATCTTATTGGCTATTTCAAAAAATGCTGTAATTTTCTTGGAAACAGGGTTAGGGGAATTCTACGTATGAACGAATCTACCATAACAAGAATCTTTTCTTGGTTGAACAGATGGAAAGAATTAAATGAACTTGACAGGCTTAACTGCTGCTGATGTTTACCCAACTAATATCATGTATTTGCTCTTAGAACATCAAGCCATCCAATGAGCAAGCAGTCAGGTGTACTCAGTTAGTCCTGCTAGACAGGTTTCTGAAACACAAGCCTGACAGCAGAAAAAAGACCATAACAGACTCTGATGCTCTATACACTAAGGGCAGACTGAAGCTGTATTTGCTTGCATTGATATCCAAGGTCTTCTCAGCCAGATATTAGAGGCTCTTTCAATACTAGCAGACACAGCTCGTCCAGCTTAGATTGAACAACATCCCTGTTTCCAATAAAGGGTAGACGAGGACTGAGGTCAACTCATGGTTTCATACAGTATCTCCAACTATTCAAGACATCAAGCCTTTATATTCTCAGAGAAGCAAGTGCTAGACATATACTCCCCCATAGACCCTTAAGGGGCAGACATGGTCATGCTTCACAAAAAGATTATGAACACCCAAAAGGATACATGTAACAACATATGTGATGACTTTCTTTGAATACTGTCACCCTGAAGCAAGACCACCAGAATATCCATGTGAATGTGCCATTAAGTACATGTACAGAATGAACATCCTCACACATATACCTGAACTTCCTGATGGGCTGCTGACAGTACGCTGCGCTGGCTGTTATTGAATTGTACTGTGTTGTGTTATCAAATGCATGAATGCATATACATGAATTATATAGCAACGGCCTGCTTGTTCTCATTCTCTACAGCCAACATAGGAACTGCCACTGATCTAACTTGAACATCTACTTAACTGGCATGGGATGCAGTTAAATGATATCCACAGCAACAAGTTTAAATTGGGTCCCTTAGCAGACCTATCATCTCATGAAGGTGTGGATGTTTGATTTGATAGATCACTTGCTCTGCTATATACTGAGATGGCAAGTGCAAGAAGCAAAGCATTACTTTACTGTTACCTATAGAAAAAAAAAAAAAAAGGCAGAGTGCTTCTCTCAGACCGAGATGTCTATTTCTGTAAGGCCAGGCCATGTATGATTGGTTCTGATATATACAGCATATTGGAGCAAACAGCCCGGTTGCAGAAGGACAGACAAACACTACAAATAATCACAGGCCCACGTCTACCAACACCAGTGAGCTCCACTGCCTAGAGATCTCACCATGGAGTTCAACCCAACCAAACACTTGCTGGTCAATCACCTGCACAAGAAGCGGCATCACCTCACAATCGCTGGCAGGTTCACAAGCGACATCACAGCTTTCTGACAGGAATGTCCTCGCATCAGATTACCATATCTGGGGTACGCCAAATGGAAACTGGCGACACTACTGCAGGGATAACACAGGCACCTCTAGGGACAGCTACCTTTTTAACAGCTAAACAAACAGTGTACATTTGAGCCAACGTACCTTAGCCATTAACCTTAGGCTAAATGGTCACTTTAGTCTAGATAAACTCAGCATTTTAAAGTGGGATCTCTAAAGTTCCTGCGTGGCTTTTTTTTTGATTGGACAATATCAAGAGAGAGTGTTCATTACCTTGTAACTTATACTATAATTGACTATGATTACACTTTAGAGTATCAAATATAGCAAATGACAAATGCCAATCATGAGAACCTAACACTGTGTCTCATAATTGCTTATTTTGTCTGACTAATTGAGTCCAAAACCTGCGGGTATTTAATATTCAAATTACAATGATACAGAGTGTAGAAGAGCAAGCAAATATTTAGCTTTAAGTAGAAGTTACCACCAGATGCTTGTACTTTTTCTTACCATGATTAACTAATAATTTCCAATTCTTCAGTTTCAGCAGTAAGTAAAAAAATAGGCTGAATCTGACTATGAAAAGTTTTGTTTCATCAGTCATTAAGTGACCACAGCCCTGCCAAAATAAGCACAAAAAAACAAAATAAACACCTGTTCTTTTCTCAAAGTTCTTATTGTTGATAATGATGCACTGGCCGATGCTGGGGAAACTGAGGCTATATCTGAAGCTGTGGGAGTGAGGCTTGGCCCCCGCGTCCAGGGCAAAAACTGAAGACCCCTCTGACCTGAAGGAAAACAAAGATATGGAAGACAACAACAAGCAGTGAGCAACGCACAATAAAGAACAGGCTGATGTAAGTAATGGAGGAAGCATTTAAACCCGGAGCTACAGGCCTGCAATAGTACTTTATATATGACCTGAATAACTCAATGCTAAAAGATTTTTACAGGATTACAAACAACAGCTAGTATGTAATAAACAGCGAGTGAAATATTATGCTAGTGACACGGAACGAACAGTGTTCTCATCACTGACTGCTAACAACAAAAGCTAAAGATAGCTATCTAGCTATATTAGGAGTGACTCACTGTTGTCCATCGTCTCGCCTTGCGTCTGTGGAGTCTTCTCCAGGTCCAGGTCCATTAACCGACATCTTTTCCGCTCACTAACCGCTAACCAGACAGTACAACTACACGCCCTGTGTGATTACACGGCAGCACTCACAAACCACCGAAACAGGCGAGTTAGGGGGAGAGGAACCAGCTAGCCGCGCCTGGCCGGTAAACAAAGATGCTAGCGTAACGCGGAGATGCGCTCGTTATAGACGCCCCGTCCTCCCGTTGTGAGAGGCGACTCGCGCCTCCTCCTCTGATGACGCCCATTGCTTTTTTTTTTTTTGTTTTTTTTTTTCTCCCCCTAACAATTACCGAGTAAGGAATTTTCACCCGACACACCATTTGGATTTTTATATCGTATGTATTCAGTTAACTAAAAATAAAGGTTTCTCATTGAGGGTTGAGGGTTCTCGATGCTGTTTCCGAGCCTCCCTCGCACTGCCCTAGCGGTAAGAACATTCAAATACACCTATAAAAACTGCTAGTGACCTGTAGTCTCAGTGTCAGTTTCAGACTGCCCGTAAACCCCGCAAATTCCCAGAGAAAAATTTTTATTACCCCTGATGTTACCGCATATTATATCAGGAGATTTTAATGCATACATTCTGTTGTTTTTTTTTAAACTGGAGATTTCAAACTTAATTGTTTTCTCTCCTAAATAAACTCTACTTCATGCCACCCTAGAGTCTATCATTTTTAATCATAAAGCTCTAGTTGACTGTCACGGATGTGTAAACATTATAAATTGGATGTTGTTTGATAAAGATCTGTGATAATACTTTTCTAAGAGTTGGAGAAAATTACTATGGTTTTTCTCCTAAACTAGCATTTCACAGGACTAAACACTGACTGATCGAAAGCCTGAATAATAAACCAGACTATCTCACAAGTAAAAGCTGTGTATTATTGTGGAACGTATTTACACAAGTACTTTACTTAGGTAGCAACAATTGTTAACTAACTAAGGCAGTCAAGACTAGACTAGCTGTACTTCAACAAGGCAGAATTAATATATACTGTTTACACATTAGTGCATCAGTAATTATCCAGTAATATAACATTTCTAACTAACCTTTCTGTATGAGCACTTTTAATTTAGAGTTTTATGATACTACCTGACACTAGAGTTGACTGTATGCTCTATTCTTAGGTGTAATTTTGGATGCTAGACCTTTACATTGTGATTTGGCTACGTTTGCTTAAGTTAAAAAAAGAAAAGCAAAATCTAAATACAATGGAGCCCTGGACAAACTTGGCCCAGGATTTTTATTTAACATTACTGTTAAGTGACCAGAGAGAAAGGAAAACGTTGTTTGAGACCATGCTTACCCCATGGAAATACAGACTTTTTTCTGCCATATCCTCACTAATCATCACTGAATTTTTCCAGGTCTGTATTTATGAAATGAGCCCCATCAGTCATTAGATGTTGCAGACTGAATGCTGGGTACTATGCTATAACTGCACAGATGAAGATTTACATTTCTACCTCGAGTGTTTAGAGATATCTTTTATTTAACATATTTTTTTTTGCCTGGTATTGCGTATTTAATGTGGTTAAACCCACCTGTACACCACTTCAAGCAGGTTAAAATAAAAGTAAAATTATGCTTTATAAATCTTAACTAGTATGAGTTGTTTTGTGATTTACTGTTGAAAGAAAAATTAATGAAACCAAAGATATGCACTTCATGTCCATACAGACTTTAATATTGTCAACCTCTAATACAATCTTGCTTAAAAAACAATTAATTGACAGAAAAGGGGAAAAGTATGCTCAGACTGAAAGTGATACATATGTATATTTTTTACTTATGTACATATGTTTGCAATTACTGAACATGGTTTAGGAATAGTTTCCAAAACAAACTCACAAAGTGACAAAGTCTTCAGTAGCGGACATCAAAAGCTGACCGTTAATCAGTCAAAATCAAGGGCAAATTAAATCACTGATGTACTGTACTAAAGTGCAATAATACCTTCAGTCTCATTTTGTGCAGGGAAAAAAAAAACCATAGCTTAAACAATAAGAGAGATGAAAAAAAAGTATAAACTTAAGAAACAGTTAAAAACAAAGAAGTAATGCTTGGGCTAGACAATTAAGACCAGTGGATAAAAATCAAGATTATATTGTATTAAAAAGGACAGAGAGGACAGAAAGAAACCTGTAAACTCATTCCGTACTTGAAGAGATGTAATCTAGTATCGAGATATCTGTTTAAATGATGTACAAAGCAAAAGTTGACGGTAGGAAGGAACAGTGTAGATCAAAAACAAAGGATTATAATTTAAAATATAAAGCTTTCCTAGTCTGTGAAGGGTGACTTATGGTAACATGGTACACTCACTTCAGACAATGAAAATATTTCCAGATCTGAGTAAATAAAAATGACAAAGAAAAAAAAAAAAAATTAAAACTGCATCACTGCCCCTAGGTTGTCTATCAACATAACAAGTTAAAATCACAATTACTTTACTATTTAATATATTTAAAACAGAAATATTTGCAACAATATGTTTTGTGATCTTCATTTTCAGTGTTATCCTTTTAAGTACACTTAAATATTAAAATGAAATGAACAATTCCATCAGCCACAGTCCTTCTTCCACTCAAATGACAGACAACAAACAGAGAGTTTTAGCCGTCTTGCCTCACACTGCCCTCATATCACATTTTGTGCCACACGTATACGCACTGAGGCACTCTTATTGCTGTCAGTTAAAAATCTACAGTCACAAAACACAAAGACAAAAATATCCTACTTCAAAATTAAAGCTATGGTCAATAAGTTTGAAGGAAACCGGGAAGACAAAAGCACTTGCCTCATTTCACATCACTTAACTAATCATCAAGCTGGAAGAAATCCGCGCACAGCTCAGTGACAACTTAGAGTGCAGCCCTGCTGCTCTAAATTTAGTCACAACTAAACAGAGGCTCACAAAACAACCGTTGTCCTGTGAGCCCTTACTTTGAAAGCAGCGTTGAAATCGTTGATCCAAGTATTACAAACTTTAGGTGTGAAAATACAAGTCTGAAATTCATGTACTTGGGTGGAGGAGCAGGGCAGACTTGCTAACACACTTTATCTTAGACATAAGGATTAAAGTAAATCTAACACACTGCATCAGACAATATGGCCTGGATCCTGCTTTCAATTAGATGGTCAACAGCTACAGTCTTTAAAATGAACTGCTGACGTTCAAATGTTTCCTCCCTCGTCGTTTGCAAGAATGCCATTCATATTTTTGTATTTCATATTTTCATCGGTACCAATACAAATTTGTGTTGGTACCACTACTTCAGTTTACCATTATTTTTCCTCAAAGACAAAGGAAATGTTATGCTTCAAGAGTGAGTATTACAGGAAGAGGAGTGGCATAATCATAATGAACTACTTTTACAGGTCTACACCACTGCCCTTTATTATCACCAACATATTTTGAAATAGCCTAGTTGACTGCAAAAACTAAAAAAAAAAAAAGAAGGCTAATATGTAGATATAATATACCTCTAGACTTGTTGTTTCACTTCAGTTAATAAAGTAGCACCGCAATTCACCATAAATTCAAAGGCAAACTCTGTATCATGTTGGTGTTTGTGACACTTCACATTTAAAGTAATTGCTTAAATATACTAGTAATTAATTCCTTAAGAAAAAAAAAAAAAAAAACCTGTTGAACTCACTTTTGTCAGTATCACTGACGCCTTTCTATTTTTGCATTTGATGTGGTCTGAAACTGGTGTAGTGAATATTTACTGTGTGAACTACTGAAAATGTTGGGTATATTTAGACTTTGACTTGCAGTGGTGCTGTTCTGGGGAAGCTGCAATAAATTTAGTGTGAAATTAATAAACATAAGGAGTGCACAACAAACACAAACACATAAATTACATGTTAGGTAGTGGCTCACTCTGTCTAAGCAAACCTAATATATTATAAGATGTCATCGGGATGAATCTTGCCTCTGACAATAGTGCTTCCAAAGAAAATGCATAGTGGCATTAACAGAATAACCGACTGCCAAATGCAACTCAAAGGCTGTACAACAGGTCCCTGGACTGAGACCAAGTAGCAGACCAAGACCTAGATAAAGTGTTTGACAGGGCAGTGAGAGGGGATTCTGAACACCAACCTGATGCAATGTTACTACGTTGAGGGTGAAATCCACATGCCCTTGATCCTGAGCAAATCTCTGCTGGAATAGAGGGGAGCTGGGGGGGGGGGTGATCAGTTGAAGCTACAGACATTGAAGATGGGTTGACGTCAGGCTTGATTCCCCACTTTAGCTGATGTAAGGTAGACCACCTCTTACCATCTTCTCATTTGCACACTACTGAGGGAAACAGGCTGATTCCGCTGTGTTCAGAAGATGTCAGGGCACATGTCCCAGCTGCCTTGGTCCTTTGCCTCCCAGTAACCCCCCTTGTAGACATGCAAGGTCTCTCCGGATACGGGGTCGTCTAGCTTCTCGAACCACAGTGCATGGTGGTTGTCTTGATGGGCGCCTGGAGGAAAAGAAAGAACATCTTTCACCAAGAAGAAGCTTTAGAGGGACATGAGGTGAGGGTTAGGAAGCCGCTGAGCCATGACAACATATCATGCTTAAATTAAGCCAATATGCCTTCAGATAGTTGGCTAAGAAATAGAGATAACAGTATTAAATGTTACCGATTGCGTGGTCTTCAGATGCATCTTATTCAAACCGAATGCAGGAGGCAAAATATCGGTTCACATTGGGTGAAAACACCAATTACTTTCTCTATCATGTACCATGAGGAGAGAACAAGGCTCACAGTGAATGCACTAACTGCCCAGAACCAAAGTATATACTGATCAGTGACTAACAAATACTACACTAAAACACAATCTTTGAGTGCTGGGTTTATTGTGCAAATTCTACAGTTAGCTAAAGCTAGTCCCCAATAAGAGTACCTAAGGACCATTAACACATGGCTAAATAACAAAAAAATAAAAAAAATTAAAAAAAGGGGGGGTGGGGGCAATAGAGAGCAGGACTGATGTTACTTGCTTTTGGCTGGAGCTCCATAAGGACCTTCCTTGCCTTCCACTAAGAGAGAGCAAGTTGCAAAGGATGTAAAGAGGAAATGATGGAAGATGAACAAGGATTTTTTAATCTGGATTCTACTAAATTACTAGAAAACCTCAAATAATTGCACTGTATGTGTTTCATCATGACCAGAATACTTGCTTAAATAAGGGAAGAGTGGTGGTCCATAAGGGGCTGAAAAAGAGGAATGACGGATGAAGTTTTGGGAGATGAGAAATAAAAGAATGGGTATGATCCAAAAATGATTGATACAAAGAAGAATAGTGAGTGAAAGTGTAAGGGGCTACTTGCATGCAACAGGTGTATGAGGGGGAGACTCCTCTGTGTCAGCTGAGCAACACCAGCACAAAAAGAAAGATGTAAATCCACAACTCAGAGACCAAAATCCACACCAGTTTCTTGTTTGTGTACATTTTAAAAGTGCTGCTTGTGGCAGTATACTCATCATAAACAAAAGAGGCCACAGTCGAGACAATTTTTGACCTCCATCTCATGTAAGTATGTCGTCAGTACTAACATTTTTCTTAAAATTATGGCCATGTTTCCCATTAATGCCTTTGCTTTATGCTACAAAGAAAATATCTGTTTCTTCAGTTGAAGTCGCCCCCCCCCCCCACACTGACCAGCCCTACTCCCATTTTTAAATGTCAATCAATGCTTTTTTTTGCCATAAAACTATTAGGCACTTTCCTATTTAATCTCTCTTATCAAATGTAATGTCGAAACTAATGTAAGTGCAAAACTTATTCGGTGCTGGTCTCATTTGTTTAAGCCGATTATACTGATGTTTCAAAGTACACGTGGTAAAAATTTAGTAATGTAAAATGGGCATTACATCACCTCTGACCTCTGTCAACCTGTCACATTTAGCTCTGTCCACCATGAACAAGAACAGTTGAAAATGCCCGGTGAGGGAATCTTGCGTATCCTGTTCCAAACAGCATGTGACAAAAAGCAAGTTTTTCTCCACAAATCTCAGCACTGGTTTAAGTAACTGTGAAGTCATTTAGAATAGAGAAAGAAGCCCATCGGCCTCCTGTGGATATGCCAAGGTCATTTCTTACTCACTGCTTTGTTAAAATGCCACTCAAAGCACCTTTAAAAAGTACACTTCATGTTTAACTGTGAAGTGATACTTGCTTTCATCAGAAACCTCACTTGCTTCTGTGCCAGTCTCCTGTGCATCAGCTAAATGGAACAGAAATGTATGAAGGGACAGTAAAATGTGAATGAGCTGTTATCAAGATGATGTAGAAGACATTTAGCACCTTCTTATTACACATACAAACATGTTGTATGTGTGTTTTCGACTCTAGCGTCAATAAAAAGTGCAGACCTACGGTGGGAAAAGACTAAGAGAAGAGTACTTGCTTTTCAAGGGTGAGTCATTGATTGAATCCTCAGTGACAGCTTAGGGTTGAGACAGAGACAAGCAGACAAAGTATACCAAGACAGACAAAGTGGACAAAAGATGTATGAACAGTAAAAAGAAAAAAAAAAAAACATTGGACAGAAACACAAGACAAATAGCCAAAACCAAGCTGCCTTCTTTCCATTCCTACCTTCGTCTGGCGGGCTGGCTGCTTTAACGGCTTCCCTCTCCCTTTCTCGACGGGCCGTGCGCTGTTTTTCTTCTAGCCTCTGTTTCTCTGCGTTAGCCTCATCCCAACGGCCATCCTCCATTAATCGCTGGTCAGGGCGTCTTCGACTGTCTGTTGGCGCCACTCCCTCTTCAGGTTCATTGAGACTCAAGGCCAGTGAGGAGAAGTAGTACATGTTCTCTGCTCCCTCTCTGAAAAGTCATGACAATAGAAGATCACAGGCACGAAGCCACAGTATACTGCCCTGCCTCTACAGCTCCATTTGTTTAAAGGCACTTTCAACTTTTGCTATAAAATAGCAGCTTACGGCAAAGGGTTCTTTCTCCAGATTTCTTTGGCTTTGAGGGTCTGATAGACGGTCCTCTGTTTGCCTTCAGTGCCGTTCTCGCCTTTGCTGCTCTGCATTACCCTGGAAAACTCCATCTTCTCATCCCATGTTCCCGACAGCACGTAATGGGCCTTTCCATCCTTATCTGTTACGACCCCTGTTACCTGAGAGAAAAAACATAGCTTTCAGTGAAGAATGTAATCAAAAAAGCTGACAGATGGTAATACAAGTTAAGAGAATTAATAGCTGCATGGTTTCGGGGTAGCAAAATCATTTCTGAACAAGCAGCCAAGAGCCCAATCCAGTCATAAAAAATAAAAAATAAAAAAAAACTCTATAATTTACTGGTACACCCAAAACTGTAGGTTTATGCATTTCTATCTCCCTGTAAAGTCTGGTTTCACATGCAGTAAGTGCTATAGCATAAAATAACAATACAAAGAAAAAAAAATACATGTGAAAAGCCCACCTTTCTTGGTACATCTCTGGAGAAGTAGCTGTAGGGAGCAAACTTGAGGTGGCAGCGATCTCCTGTCCTGTGGTTCACCACATCTATCTCCCCTGACTGGAAGGAGAGAACGGAAAGGGACAAAATGTTTTGCTGTTTTTTGTTTTGCTGAAGACATCTATGTCATTCATTTTTCCTTAAATAGTTAGTAGTTGTGTCACATGTTTAATGATGTTAACATAAGTTTAATCAACACTTCCTCAGCTTTAGGGTTACCTGATCAATCCATAATTTCCCCACAATAATGTTGTGTACTGTTGTAGTAACTTTTTTCCAAGAGTAGTGATTGTTGCTCTTATCAAATAGACACTGGATAGAACCTGGTGACAGAGAGGGAATGATGTTACATTCAACAGTCTTAATTTTTATCCTGCTCCGTGAAAATGTACTTAACTTGAATCCCACATACAGAAGTTATGAGCTTATAAATGAGAGACTCCATAGAAATAAGGAATTATTTTAATTTTTTACACAGTGTGCACTGACTAACAAACAGTTCAACAAACACACACAGTCACTCACCCAAGGGCATGATAGAGAGATATTTTCCTCTAAATTTGCTGGCTAGCGTAATTTCCTGTCTGAGGGTCCAGCCCTTTTCAGAGAGAGCGTGGTGAGCTGCGGCAGGTGGGTGGTGACTCACCTGAGAAGAGGTGAGTGAAATGAAGGGAGAGAAGAGGTAGCAAAGTTAAATATTAAACATTGTGATAATGTAATGGCTCGAACCTGTTCAAAATAAATATGAAAATGCTTGTTTAAACATACTTCAAGCATGTTTATTTTTTAGAACTGGAATCTGGTAAAACCTGAATGTTATCCCGTACATGGAAGTAAACAAGAACTTCAGTCTAAAGGGAAACAGCTATATACTGCAAAAAGCCCATAGTTGACTGTGTTCCCTGATTAGTTAGGATGTTGGTTCAACATACCTGTTCACACAGGGAGCGGTATCCACACTCTCTGAGTCGATCAAGCTCAAAGGTTTCTCCCAGCAGAGGATTGAAGGGTTTCCCTGTGCGGTGGACGGTCGTGGAGTAGGAAGAGACTGTGAAAGCGGCAACATAACACATCTGCTCTAGAGAACTCTGACATTTAGCAGCCTTATCCAGCAGCTCGTAGTACTCCAGGTCTTCAGATAGACGCTGCAGCATTGAGATGGGTTCGTTGAAATTCACCTAGCAGGTGCAAAGCCACACAGAGAAGAAGTATGATTACTTCTGATTATTATCAAAGAAAAAAACACTTAGATGCCAAAGAGTGTGTGGGTTTCCTACAGGCATTGGTATCTTTGAAAGCTCCTTTCCAATACAGTTCTTCATGATGCTCCACAGATTGAGGTAATAGTTGGGCTTGTCAGGGATACGAGTCCGTCTTTGTCTAACTGGCTCCAGCTCAAGGGGCTGGGGAGACTCCGGATTGGATGCCAAAGACAGTTCATCAAACTGAAGGAAGAAAAGGAAAACAACCTTAAGGTTCAGGTAACTTTGGTGTGTTGACAAGCAGAAAAGATGCCCAGTCAATACAAAATCAGGACTTGCTTGTAAAAACCAACTTAACACACATTTACCGACTGATCGTCCATTCCAATCTCGCTGCTGATCCCACTAACGTTGCTGCCAGATCTCCTGTAGAACAGAGAGACAAAACAGCAGCAAATTTAAGACAAAACATTACGTAAAGAGAGAAAACAATGAAAAAAGTTCAGACTAAAAAAACAAAACAAATACTGACATTTGAAGAAAGAAAGACAGTTAATAACCTGTGATACTTGGGGTCAGCAGGGACAGTAATAAACTCTGCTGGGTCTTCCATAGCATCAAAGAACTCATTGTCATCATCCTCGTCACTGGCATCACCTTTTCCTGAAACACCAGCTAAAGTGAAGAAAGACAGTGGATGAATGAGCGACTAAAAGGCTCAACTGGCCTCGGTTGATAGGTGGAGGTTCGGTTGGGGTTGAGAGCCTTACCTTTGTTACCTAAGGCAGGATTGCTGAATGAAGGGGGGAGAACTGTCGCTCCCCTGAAAGCTCTTTCCAAGTGATTGTGCTGTTTAGCCAGCTGCTCTAAAGTCTCCTCCAGCCGTATCCTCTGGTCTCTTTCAGTCTGTAAGGCCTTCTGCCAGCGCTTACTGTGGTTCTGGGCCAGGGAGAGGAAGTCTCTACATGCCTTGGGGAGCATGGGAACACAACAGCAACATGTCAGCGAGAGAGTCAACAACAGTGTAGTGTGTTCCTCTGTGATTTAAACCGGGAATACTTACATTGATCATGGCGTTAGAGGTGATTCGGAACAGTGTGGCCCTCTCTGTAACTTGTCTGATTTTTTCCCCCATGTCCCCTCCGACACGAATCCCCTCCAGTTCTGACAAAGACCTGTGTGTGTAGAATAAAGGAATACATTAAGGAACATATAAATAGACAAACAAAATAAATAAATGACCTTCACCCATCCCTCTTTTCTTTGAATAAAATTGTTTCTTTCAAAAGAAGTCAAACTGCTCGGATAACTGCTACCTTTGGAGGGCAGACCCATGCTTGACAATGAGATCATTGCAGGTGGTGAGGTCCTCCACCTTGCTGCTCAGTGTCCGTAGTGTGGACTGGATTTCTGAGTTACGGCAGCCTCCCCCCTGTCCTGAGGTGGGGGGCACTGCAGGACAATCATCCCCTGAGTCATCTAAGGAAGAAGAAAGGGAAGATAATATGACCAAAACAAAGAAATGTCACCAGAAAATGCTTTGCACACAGAGAAATACACACATTTGTGCCTCTCATAGCTGCTGCTTTATAAGCTACAGTATATATGATTTTCATTTTATGTCTCAAATCAATGTTTCTTCCCTCTCACCAGATTCTAACTGCATACGGACGGCCTTTGCCTTGGCGAGCTCCAGCGCAGTGATCCATCGCTGGCGCTCTACTTCTGAGCTGGCCTTCAGGTGGTACGTCTGTGCCCCACCGTTGGAAATGACAAAATTGCACGAGTCCTCCACAGTAATATTGGCTGTGGCCAAGTTGATGGTGCCTCGGCATGTGTGACCCATCTCTGCCTGGGTCCTGAAGAAAAACAGAATGAAGGACGGTAAAGCTCAGCGATCTAAATAACTGGTTTGTACGGAATATTGTGGAACCATTTTATTTTCACAAGGCTGCTTTACTTAAATTAGGGAAAAAGAGTGAGATTTAAATATAGACTGTATGGTTAGGGTATATGGCCTCAATGTCCCTCCCTGCTAAGTACCACCTTGGCCACATGTTGAGTCCAGGAAAATCCTGTAAATTCATATAAATTAGATATAACTTACCTATAATATGACAACAGTCCATTGCTCAGAACAAACCAGCGTCGCTGGTAACCTTTTATGTAGTTAGTCCACTTGAAGAGCCAACCCTTGTATGTGTCTCCAGGGATTGGAGTAGGGGGCTTAGGCTCTGACATCTGAACAGCCTGTGGTTTCACTGGGTGAGTTTAGAGCCTGAGGAAAAAAACAAAACAAAACCTAGATTTACATTGATATTTTGTTGTCGGACGTACTGCTGCTCAGGCTGCTCAGTGTTCCTTTCACACATGAAGTGTGTGCACAAACTGGTCTGATGGTTGCTTCAGACACTTGCATCCCAGAGTAAATTGGCATGTCAATGACCAGATTCATAACTTCATTAGGTTATCCTATTACGAATGAAAATTCATTCATTAGCTATATAAGGCACAATGATGTGTTGATTAAAGTGTCTGGTTCTTGAAATTGGAAGAAAAATGTTAACATCCACAAATATTCTAATCTATAATAAACCATTAAGTAAATGTAAACAAACATTGAATCGATACATTAAAAACTAACCTCATGTTTGCTGCGATTGCACGAATTTATATATTATAAATGCTACATGTATGAATGCTGGATGGTCCACGTTTGACATATGTTGTTTACTAACGTTACAGCTAGGAACGTTAAGCAAGGCCATCAAAACAGCCAGGTATGAATGTGGGCTCTTTCTACAATGTCGCTATGGTAGTTTCAGCTTAGATTCGAGTTTAACGTGGAATCTGCAAATTACAACCTAACAAATGGTGGAGAGCTGTGATGACTCTTAATGCTCCTTCAAGCTAACGTTTACTGTGTCCTCACGGCAGCTCTAAAAATTGAGAAATCTCGGTACAGATAACAGTAATCTTGACCCGCCGGTTATACGCCAGCGCGAGGTAAACAACGCCTGTATGTTGTGAGTTATTTCGAGCAACAAGATGCCATTTCCCTACATCAAAGCTACTTAAAACAGCGACCGTCACTAAGCTTGCTGCTAGCTAAATAACAGGAAGCTGTCAAACAGGCTGGCAAGTCGTAGACGATGTCAAAGATCTATTTCTTTCGGTGCACCTCTCTCAGCGTTTCTTTGTTTTAACTGACATTAAGCATTGAGATGTGTTCATATTTTCGTGACACCCACCTTTTCCGTGCAAGATTTCAGCCAGCATGTCGTTTTGGATGAAGCGATGTTAGCCCGCTAGTGTTAGCTTTGCTAACTACTTTGCTACAGGTCGTGTTACAAAATAGCGGTCGATCAGCCCCTTAACCGTCAACTTTAGTTCCACTGATAACAAGCGACATACTAAAACTGAAAATAATAATAATGATAATAAAAAACTGATTAACAATCTATCAATGATGATTCTCATACTATGAGCCTTCCCGGTTGTTTATTATTAGATGATCTTAACGACTGTGTTGTCGTCTTCGGTAGCATTAAAACTATCTAGTACAGTTAAAACGGTTTAATACGGTTACATGCGCAATATCTACACTAGTTTGAAGAAAAAGCAAATGCTTATGTTTTAATAGAATTTAATATTAAGTTAATTTGAGGAATAATACGGGGGCCGCCCTGCAGGTAATCACCCACCAGCGTCATGTGCCTTTTGACCAGCCATTACAAGGCTGCCCTCTTGGATATAAATGTCACCCTATTTTTGGACAGTGTCTAATGTAAACATTTGGGGAATATGTATTTATAATGCTGGGTTGTATCCTCTCGTATCTGCTGTCAGTCAACCAAATTCAAAGACCAACAATTACTTTATTTGAATGTGATTCGTAACGCAGGACTATCAGCCGACTTTCTGTGAAAAATGACCTGCGGATTGTGTGTTACTGTACAATCTTAAATCAAGATGACAACATCTAAGTGGAAATGTCAATCTTCTAGGTTTCCAAAAAATACTTACACCATGTGCCATTCTACAAAGCATTTTTAGTGTATTTTTTGCATTATTTTATTTACTTTCATTTTAGTTCTGTTGTAAAATCACATTTAACTTAACAAACCTGAATGAAATTTATCTACTTTTGCTATTTAAAATCATAACCCAAATGCATTTTACACGTTTTTTTGGTTCCCCCTGTTCATTACTACTCAGACTGTTTCTAATCCACTGCCACAAAATGCTGTCATGAAACTAAACAGAGACATTCAAATCAACACTGCTCATATTACACAAACAAATCAGGGTTCTCATTAAAACAATATTCTCATGATGAATTTCAAACACAAAAGGAAAAAAAAACACTTATCTAATTTCTATTAATTTTATTCAACAATTCTTTACTACAACAATGATGCTTGTATCAACTAGGGCACAAAATTGTAGCAGTTACTTTACTAAAACATCCTTTATGTGAATGTGTACGTATGTTTGTATTAAAGATAATTCTTCCCCAGTTACTTATTTAGTGATGGTGTTTGCATTCATACTTTTTCCACTCCCACTAAGCACAATATATGGTGTTTTCTGAGATTTCTGTTTCTCTTGAAGTAAAGCCACAGTTCCCAGAGGAGTGTCACTGCTGCTCATCTTCTTCAGCAGTGCCTCTTCCTCCAGCTTTTTCATTCGCCTTTCCGTCTTCATCTTTCCAGACCCTTTCCCATGGAATCGGTGTGAAAGCTGCCTGAAAGCTTCTTTTGGAGTGAGTTTCCGCCCAGACTCATCCACATACTCAATCTTGACGTCAGGCTTGTACCCATCCTTCTCCTTGAATTCTTGTGTGAAGCCTCTGTATTCTTCTCTGCGACTGTACTTGTCATCAAAGCCCATCTTGTCCTCAATGCAATAGTTGTCATTGGGCAGGGCGCCCTTTGGTGCTTTGACACGGGCTACCTTCTGCATTTGAGTGTCCAATAGACCTTTGTTTTTGCACAACAGCAAGGCAGCAGCAAGGCCAGAGTTGACAATGGGCTCTTCATCTAAAATGGTGGCTGAGGCTGTTGAGAAGTCTGGTTGTTTTTGCTCTTCATCCAAGTTAACTGTGCTCCATCCAACGTTCTCATCCATTTCTGAGTCTGAATCTCCAGCATCATCTTTCTCTTCCTCCTGTTCAAAGTCCATAATGTCTTCTTGGTCCTCTCTGTTTCCTGACAGTCCATATGTTGGAATATCACCCAGGGTTCTGCAAAACTCTGAGGTGGCGTTGAAAACAATGTTGTTCCTCCTTTCGGGATCATTGTCACTTTCGCCTTTATCAAGCCCTTTAATCTGCTCAGCAACCTTCTCCCCAGAGTCTTTAAGAAGCTGCTTTTGCTTTAGCTTCCTCTGCTTCTCCAGTTGTTTCTGCAGCTCCTGCTCTGCCTCATCCTCCTCAATTACAGCTGACTCAGGAGGTATGAAGTCCTCTTCATCGCTTATGTCCATTTCTGCCATCCTGATGTCATCAGACATCTGGGGTATATTGTCTGGCAGTTTGCTCTCCTCCTCCTTTACATCCTCACCATCGTCATCCACCTTTCTGCGGCCTCGACCGCGTGTCCTGGAGCCAAAATCAGAGCTGCGAGTGTCATCGATGGGAAGTTCATCTGCAACTGTCTGCTTCTCCTTCTTCCTGATCTTCTTCACACGGCGCTTTGTCTTTTTAAAGCCCACCATTTCCTGAGGTGTGTAATACTCTGAGGCAATAGCGAGAGCAGGCATTTCCAACGACTGGGCCTGACTTCGTAGAGTATCTTTCATGACCTGGAGCTCCCGCTCTCGCTCCCCATCAGCAAAGCCCCCAGTATTCAACCGGAAGCTCTTTTTCTTTTCGCCCTCAATTTCCTCATCATACTTTGAAAGAACAGAGCGGGGCTTTAACACCACCATGTCATCCACACTCTCTTCTTCTTCATAGGGCTTGTAATCTGGCTTTTTCTTTTTCAACTCCACATTCTTTTCTGCTTTTTCCTTGTCCACCAGCCCCACATTTACAAGCACATCTTCTTCCTCCACAAGTACACCTTTGTCCTCTAGGGTCAGGATGACAGTCTGACCCTCACTGAAGGATTCCACCTTGTGCTGCACTTTGAGTCCCTTTAGATCTCGAGATGTGTAGGCATCATTTTTGCTTTGTGCAAACTCCTCCTCTACCAGACTGCTAACACCAAACTCCTCGTCCATCTCCTCCAAAAGTTTGGCTCTTTTCTCTGCCATTTCTTTTTCTTTTGCCATCTTTCTGCTTTTCTCCACCCAAGCAGCTGTGTCATCTAGCCAGTCGTCCTCAGCTAGGGTCTTTACTTTTCCTAATTTCTGGTTCAGGATGCGTTTTTCTTTCAAAGCGGCAAGCTTCTCCCTCATCTCTTTCTGCTGCTGGATGAGAACAGGGTTGATGGTTGCAGCCACCATTGGGTCCTCTTTGGTCCCGAGCTCCTTCTTCGTTTCGTTTAACTCCAGAGGCTTCAGACCCAGCTTCGCCCTGAGTTTGTTTGTTTCCTCAATGCTGAGAGATGCATCACCGCTTGCAGACTGGGGTTCCACTTCTGCACTGCCTCCCTCATATCCAAGATCAACTTTCTCCTTTTTCACTCGTGGCTCGCCGCTGCTCTTTTCACCTTTGCTGCGACTCTCTCGTCCGCTTCTCTCCTTGGACCTGGAGCGCTTTCGTTTCTCTTTATCCCGAGTTCCATCCCGATCCGAAGTGTCTCGGTCCTTGTGGCGATGTTTCTTATGATCGCGACGGCGCTCTTCTGTGTCCTTGTCGCGGCTCTTTTCCTTATGTTTCTTTGACGACCCCATTATCTCTTCTGCTGGTTACAACAGTACTAACTCAAAAAACCCAGCAAGGTTAAATTATACTTGCGCAAACAGTCTCTCTTTGATGAGATTAATGGGAAGAAAATGTAGTTAGCTTTCCTTCGCGAACTAGCTCACATTAGCTTTGAAGGCTAAGTGGCTAACCGACGACAAAACTCACTCGGTGCTAAGCCAAAAAAGAAAACCTGTACTCGAAATCCGATATAGATCGAGAACGAGTCAGGGTGTGTAAAAAATGCTTAGCTGTTTGTTTTTCTTCAGTGCAGTTTAACCATCCATACTCCACGTTAAGATACACAGGTTGGGTTCTTATAAGAACAACCACCGATCGACAGTATTACTGTTTCCTTCCTGTGAGCGAACAGCAACTATTAGCTGATGTATACCGCCATCTCCTGTATGGGAGTGTTTATATCAGGCCAAGCTCACATCCACGATTCGCTGCATTTCGGGACCGAGAAGACGTTATAATTTATCAAATGCCTTTAACCAGACTTGGAGAGTATTTGTGAAACCTTTATAGCAATCTATGAAGTGCTAGGCAACTGTATTTCCCTCACTTTTCACTGTGTATGGTAATATTAACCTTCTCTGTCTTAAAATGTAAGCTAACTTAGCTAGCGCAGTTTTAATTAGTACGACCAAAAGCCAGTATTTTGTCAACCTGCTGCTTTTGTCGTAAGCCAAATAATGTTAATGTCGGTCAGTCCTGATAATTTGCAAACCCTAGCCTACCACGATAACTAACCTAATCCTCAGCTTGAAGTTCAGATGAAAGACTTGTTTGCGTCAACTTTTACCGAGAAATTTAAAGTTAGCTCCGTGTTTTGCATTTGCTAGCAAGCTATGTAGCATTAGCCAGCAACCCAAGCAGGCTTGGCAACTTTGGCGACTCGTTAGCATCGGGTTTTGTGATTTATTTATTTTTCGATGGACACTACTAATGCTTGTTGTCGTGGTTTTCTATCGATAGAGAATCAAAGTAATGTTAACCAGAGGGTTAGCTGATGCAGATAGGGGTTATTGCGTGTTGCCATGGCGATTGTGGGACGGAACTAGGTTAGAGTTGGTGGGCTAGTAAAGTTCTCAAAGGAAGAGCGAAGCTACGTACACTCACGTTTTAACGTTTGTTTAAGCTAACTGCGCGTTTTCTATCGGTTGTCGCTGCACTTTCATGCCAGTTAAGCTAACGTTAGCCGTTGTCTGTTCCTTCGGGGAGCAGTGACAGAAAGCTCGCGCTAACCCGCTGCGTGGTGGAGGGAATGTCTCATTGTTTTTACCCGGGCATCTGAGCGGGCCCCACGCACAAAACCCAACGGCAGCTAACGTTAACGGACAGGTCACAAAAACTAGCCAGTGACGTTACACGACTAACGTAAATGACTGATTTTTTTTTTCCTTTTCAAACTGGTCGTTAATTTGAGAGTTAACGTTAGCTAAAGTTAACTGCTGTTGGTAAGAATTTACGCATTTGATGCTTTCATTTAACCATTAGCTGTAACAGTTAGCGCACACTGGGTTAATAAAACCTATCTGCAGTAATTACATTAGCGTTAACATTAGTATTTAGCGTTATAGCGTTTTGTAAAGTATGGTGAGCAACGCGTCGTTAACAGTAGCTAAGTACTGCTAGCTACGTAACTCTTTTGGTCGAGTTAGCTTCATTAAACGTCAAGTTTGCCGTTGTTTTTAAGATCTAACATTAGGTTAACATTAGAGTGACAGGTAGGAACGTAACTTGAAAATGTTTTTTTCCTTGTCGTTTTAATGTAACCTCGTACTACTTAATTGTTGTTCTGTGGTACTGTATGTGTGACCAGTATGAAATATCTTGTGTGTTCCAGCAAGCTGTAAACAAGCAGTTTCCTTTTAATTAAATGTTTTTGATTTAGACTTGTAGAGCTTGCTTGTTGTTCTGTTTCTTTGTGGGGACCAGTATGCATTTTGTTGTGAATTCCAGCAAGCTGTAAGCGGGTGACATGGCAACTGGAGGCACTCCTTTTGATGACAGTTCAGAAGAGCTGCACAACTGGACTGTAACCAATGGCAGCCTGGAAGACAGACTCAACAACATGGTAAGGGCTGGTCAGAACCTGTTAGAAACTATAGACATATGTTTCATTTTTGTATGATGATACACTGGAGGGACTCTTCAACACTTTCCGCTTTTGTTATACAGCCAATTTTGCCAGAACTTAGTAATTCGAATTGTAGATTACATGTTGCTCTGTAAAATGTATCTCACTGTCTTGTGACTATCATTGTTTACTGATATTTCTGATGTGAACAGTGTACACAATATGGATCTGTCCCAATGTAATTGAACAAACATAATAATAAACTGTTAAAATGTGTTTTTTTTTCTCTTGATCAGGACTGGGGTGTACAGCAAAAGAAAGCCAACCGATCTTCAGAGAAGAACAAGAAGAAATTGTCAGCTGCCGTGGTGGGGAGCCGCCTGACTAATGATATTTCGCCAGAATCCACCCCTGGGGCTGGTCGCAGGAGAGCACGCACTCCTCATTCCTTTCCACATATCAAATACACCACCCAGATGTCTGTCCCAGACCAAGCTGAGCTAGACAAGCTGCGTCAGAGGATCAATTTCACAGACCTAGATGAGGTGAAACGCTTCTGTATCCCATTCGAAAAGTTTTTTGTTCATTGTAGTCAATAGGCTGTTAATTTGTTACCCAGGAATACAAAGGTGGATTTTTTTTTTTTTTTTTTGACATCTACTGGCTTTAGTAGGGGTAGTGATATGTCAACTGTGTCATGACTCGTGTTGTTATCTGACTTGCTTCATTTGCTGCTGTTGATTTCTGACAGACAAGCTGTTGCGCAGTAACACAATACATGATAAAAAATCTGAAAGTAAGCTTTTTGACCGTTGTGTGCTCGTGTAAGATCTAAAATTACAAAAGCACCCTGTGGAAACAGGGTGCTCTACAAAACATTGTAGAGCAAAATTTTAATGACTAGGTCCTGATCCATACTATTTGAATGTGTTTTAACAGCATGTGTGCGAGGAGACAATTGTTCGCTAGTCCAGTAATGCTCTTTTCTGCCAACTACAGATAACACCATTTGTAGAATTCCTGTTGTCTTTCAAGATTTACTAGTATTTTGTAGAATCTTCAGGAAATGAAATAAAAAAAAAAAACGTACCAAACCGTCAAACAAAATAGAAAGTTATAGGCCTTTTTCACTGATTAAATGCCAATGCATTGCTGTGATCCTCTAGCAGCCAATAGTGGAAGTGATAACCGACTATTTTTCATAATTTAGTATGGAGTTGTTAGGGTGACCTTGTTCTGTCACAGCACTGATGGTGTCAGAATGGCAGAGTAGTGCACAAAAATGGGAGACGGAAGTGTAAACTTTGAATGGAGAAAGCAAAACAACAGAGTAAAAATGTATAAATATTTGTAAGGCTCTTCCTTGGTGGACAAAGCTGGAGTCAGGAGATTATTTTTTTTAATCACTACATTGTCATTGTATAATTGTTTTTACTCGGATAATGAATCATGTTTACATGCTCGTAGCACAGTTGTACATAAGAGCTTATTTGATTTTATACAGTGTGTTTTGGACAGAAAGAAACAAGTAAAAGTTGTTAACAATGAAAATTCCACCTTTTTTCATTTCGGTGAAAAAAATCCATTCAATCAGTTAACAAAATGCAGAGCTCTGGTGCAGAAAAAAGACACTAACAAAAACCTAAACACTTACAGTATCTGAGTTTTTAGAAGAAAATGCCAGAATTGAGCAGTGATTTGTCTGACTTGTATCTTTTTTTCTTACTCAGAGGAGCATTGGCAGTGACTCTCAGGGGCGTGTCACAGCTGCCAACAACCAGCGCCAGTTAGCTGGAGAGAACAAGAAGCCCTACAACTTCCTACCTCTGCATGTAAACACTAACAAAAGCAAGGAACTACTCCCTCCCTCCTCCTCTGCCCCAGCCACCCCAGCTATCACCAAGGAAACCAAGAAACAGAGCCCAGGGTACAGGGATACGTTAACCCCTGTGGTTCCTACCAAGGAAACTCAAACTCCAAGGCTCAGCCATGGTGGCACAGAGAGAGGGCCCTTGGTACACAGAGAACATGGGAGAGGAGACCCGAGAATAGACAGCAGCCAGGTAATATTTTGTGTTGTTGTTACTAAAGTTTAGTCTTGACATCTTGCAGTTTGAGGATTGAGTGGAGCAATATTTCTCTCAAAAAGCACAATTCTGTACAAAAGTTTGTGCCAACCCATCAAGCAGATGCTGAGATATTTTACTGAATAAGTAAAAACTTTGACATACTGATGGTGTTAGAGGAAAACTCAGAGGATCTTCAAAGTAATTACAATACATGCTCAAGGCAATTTGAATATCTGTAGCAAATTTCACAGAAATTCAAAAGTCTGAGATCATCAAAATCATTAGGCTCCATCCTCTGGGGACGATGAATGCCTGTACAAAATTTCTTGGCTATCCATGCAGTTGTTTCTTAGATATTTCAATCTGGACTGAAGTGGTGGGCGAACTGACCATCAGACAGATCAACATTGCCATCCATATTGCCAGGTCACTACCATGGCTAAAAAATAGAGAAAATAATTTCATCAACTTTTTTTAGGTCTATGAACTAATAAGGGTACTGAACTAAAACCTAAGGCACAGAACTGGAACATGTTTGGAGTAGACCCTGAAGCTATGTAATATAGATTTAACAGACTTTGTTTTTGAGAAAAGTGAGTCTTTCTGCCTTTATAAATTTAAAAGTGCAATTAGTAAAATATGTCTCTTTAGTAACATCTTTTGGTCGGCTTGTGAAACTACAATAACACGGGCAGATACCTCCGCAACAACAACAACAACAACAACACAAAAAAATGCACACAGCCAAGAATCTGCATCTCCATCAACTATGTAAGCTACAGTAAGTGGCTAGCAAGATGAATTTCAAGGAGAGTGCTATTGGAGAGTAAATGGATTGTAATTATAAATGCACTGCATTTATATAGTTAAATTTTAGAGAAGTCAGATGGTGGTTAAATTTTTTTTTTAAATGTTACATCACCCACCATTACACAGCTTATGGTGCTGGTAATAGATATATATAAAAAGTTATAACAGTTATAATGCTATCTTCATCTCTTCTGTGTTCACAGTTCTGAAAAACTAAACCTAGTGCATAGAAAATTATGGCTAGTTGAGGGGGCCTGGAGAATTGTAGCATTCCCAGCAAATATACACACTTGACTAGCCTGACTGTTAGACATTGACATTGACTAGGAACATTGATGAACCCCTTTTGATATTTTTGTTATTTTGTACAAAGACCCAGTAAAATATTAGTGATTGTACCTTTTAAGTATTTTATTTAAGTATAGTGCTTAAAAAGACTTTAATTTCACATTTAATTGAAATGAGTTCTTTTTTACACGTAGATATGGCATTGTCTATGTATCACTGTATTCAGAATACTACTGCGAAACCAGAACTAGGATGAAAGTGAGGGAGAGCTAGTGCAGCTGAAACTAGGCTGTATTTAGGGCAATTTATAAATATGCCACCCTTGGAGCCCAGTGAGTTTTGTGCCCAACCCCCTTTCTGCCCTTGTTCAGCCCAGTCTAAGCTGTTGCTACAGATGCTCGCTCACCTTTCCTTACGTCTTTTTCTATCTTCTACTCTTCATTTACTCTTCTGAAACCCACACTCATACACCACCCTCCTCTCTTTGTATGGTCTCAGGTGGTAAGCAAACTGATACAGATCCGGGAGTACATCAGTAAGGCCAGCTCCATGCGGGATGACCTGGTGGAGAAGAATGATGTGCCAGCAAATGTGGAGCGTCTTTCTCATCTCATCGACCACCTCAAGGAGCAGGAGAAGTCCTATTTACGGTTCCTGCAGAAAATGCTGGTAAGTGTATCAACTGTTTCTCTAGCTTCATAGCTTATGTATTTTATAGAATCTACTTTCATGCTTGCCCCCCTTGCCATCAGGCAAAGCTATATAATTTTGGATAAAGGTGCTGTGTCATTTGCAAGTGATTCTTAGCTAATTCAAAGCTGAAGGGGAATCTGATTTTGTTTGTATATTGGCAGCCTGTCATACATCTTTGATGGCTATCTTTCTCTGTGGCCTGAAACTCTTCAACAGTGTAGTGATGTTTCATGTGATGATAAAATTGTGATATAGCAGGCTACCTTTCTTTGTTGTGGGATAGTTTTTTTCTGATCATTGTACCTTTAGCATTTCTCTGAACTATATAGTAGTTTTTACAAGAAACATACATTTTTATTAATCAAACATGAATTCACTGGAGATTGTTGGTCTCTATATTCCCACAAATTTAAGCAGCTGATGCATTTCCATCTCTATCTTTTGAATCATTTTCGGTTACTAACTTGTTACCTTTTAATAATGGCAAACAGTTGGTGGATTTTTTTCATATACTTTAATATTTAACTATCTTTGAGTCATTGGCTATTCTCTCTACTATTTCCATAGGCTCAGGAGAATGAAGAGGATGATGTGGGGACCCTGGACTCTGCAGTGGGCTCAGGTTCACTGGCCGACAGCACTTCTCTTAACGCTGAGGTTCGCTTTTCAGATGCCTCAAATGCTATGGTGTGTACATTTGTTGTAGAATGTTTGCAAAAAATCTGCCACTCTCTGTCCATGTTAATGCTCTCCGTTGCATTGTCTGTTTCCAGTATTATAACTATCGAGTGACTCTATGCTCTATCTAAATTCTGACATGAGGAAATAGAACCCAAGCAATAAGTCCCTCCTTTGCCTTTATCATTGTATGTTATTCTTATTTGCTATGTCAGTACCATACAATCCTCTTCTAACATTTCTGCAGCAGTGCAGTATTGCTGCTGTGGGTTTTGGTAGACTATGTTTGTAATGGTATGTGTGTGTGAATTTTGTAGAGTGGTAGGCCAGAAGTTGTGCGTGCTGACCAGAAGGAAGAGTTGGAGAATCTGCGTAAGCAGCACGAGCTGCTGAAGAAGATGCTGGAGCAGCAGGAGCAGCTGAGGGCCCTGCAGGGCCGGCAGGAAGCTCTAATGGCCATGCAGCACAGTGCAGAACAGGCACTTGCTGTGATTGAGGACACTGGTGAGATACACACTAACATATTCGCAGATATGGGCACAGCTAAGTGCAGACTAATAGCTATGTGTGGAGTTGGGGAGGATCATTCAAACCATTGTGAATGAACATTTAATGAACAATTAATTGCCAGAACTGATAATATATTTTGAAGGAGTATTTATATGATATATAACATATTTACCAATATTTTCTGGTAAATGTGTTAACATTTACCTGTCTAGTACTCAAAGTTTTATTTAATTATGTTATTCTATTTTTAATTCCTTTGACATTTGTTGTCATTAGTTGTCACAGAAACCACAGGAAGTGTTTCGGGCCTAAGCATCACATCAGAACTGAATGATGAGTTAAATGAATTGATCCAGCGGTTCCACAACCAGCTACATGACTCTCAGGTATAGTAGACACTGCAACTGGGCTGCCATATTCTTGATAAATAAAAGCATTATGTCATCTAGAAATAGTTCATATACTGAATGTTCTACTGACCTATGTACTGCAGTTTTTAAAACAATTATTAATAATTACTTCAGCATTTCACTTTCAATATGTGATGATATTCCCTTTGTACAATATGATGAAAAGACTATAGTCTATAATATTGGCCTGAACAGCCACAGTTTGCATTCCCTTTGACAAGCCATGTTAACTTTTTAAAATCTTTATTTTAGTAAGAAATGTATCTTAACTGTTTAATTTAAAAAGAGAATATAGTTCAGGTGTTTCATTATCTATATCCTGTAGACTAAAGCAGTGCCAGACAACCGTCGTCAGGCAGAGAGTCTTTCCCTCTCCAGAGAAGTGTGCTGGTCTAGGGCTCCCCAAGCTGTTGGCCCACCTCAACACAGGCCACTCCTCCACTCTGCCTCTGGCCCACACACTGGGCTAGACACTGGAGCAACAGCAGCCAGTGCAAAACTCACCAAGCTCCAAGAGCTCCAGGACAAAAAGCAAACCATGGACAAGATCCTGCAGGAGCTGCATTCACTCAGAGACCAGACTCTCAATAATAATTCATGTAAGAATATTTCCAAAGCTTTGTTGTGATAATTCTGTGGCATCTTTCCCTGTAAATTGTTTATGAACTGCATGTGGTTCCCTTCAGGTCGTGGCTTGTCAGCACAGTGCAGTCTCAGTATGGGAGCAACTTCGGATTGTCCATCTGCTCTCTGCTCTAATGGGGCCTCTGCTTCCACTTCCTTTCATCCTTCACTCACACAACACCAGGACAGCTCCAACTCCACAGACAAGCTCAGGTATGCACAAAAACAAACACAGTTTTAAGCAGTTGAATAGGAAGGTTGGCGTGTTGTAGAGAGGCAGAAGTATAACATAGGGTGGTGTAGTATAACTTTGTAGCCACAAAACCTACTACATTGTCCTCCAGTTGACAAGTTTCAGCCTCTGCTCAAGTGTTGTTGAACAAGACACTAAGCCTGCACCCTTTATAGGGGTACTTTCTGTAGGTGAATGTTCTTTGACCTTGAGTAGTGAGGAAAATTGTGAAGACAATGTTCTGTTGTGTCTCATAACCCTTTTAAATTATTAATTCTGGTATACATCCATTTTATTCATATATTTATTGTTCTTTTCTACTCCGTGCAGGAAGCTAAAGGAAGTCCACAAGCGTTTGAATGAGCTGCGGGAATTAGTTCAGTACTATGAGCAGACTTCTGATATGATGGTGGATGCAGTCAATGAGAATGTGAAAGAGGATGATGATGATGATGAAGAGGAAGATGAGACGGAGGACGGTTCTATGTTTGAGGCAATGTTTGACTCTGAGCAGGAGAACCGCCAGCCTGTCACTAACATCAGGTGGGTGCCTTAATAAACAAATGAATAGTTAAATGAATTAAACTACACATTTTAATCTGATTGGACTTCTATCAAAAGGATAAACATTATGAACACATTGAACAGCTTGTGTTGAAATGGCTAAATTCTACAGAACCACTGCCAGTCAGAGCAGAAAAAAAGGAAAGTTTTGTTGTCATTGACAACAAATTCAAATTACAATATGGTAGTGTGTAATTCCACTACTGGCATGTATCCATAACAGATGCTGCACATTATCTGTTTAGAAACCCACAGAGCAGTGGGAACTGGACAGACTTGAACAGCCTGACCAACGGGCGCAGTGTCAGGAGCAGCGGCACTAACAACCGGGATAGCAGACTCAACACTGAGTGTGAGATCAACAACCGGTCGGCGGCCAATCTCCGCAGCCTCAACATACCCTCAACCATAGGTACTCTCATGCGCACACTGACACAGACCACTGTTACACCTAATGTGAACATTCCTCTTGCGTATTCATAACCTATGTGTGTACATACAGTTGGCCCAGTCTTGTTATTTAATAGCCACACCTCATATGTGTTGGCACAGGCACACCACAACACAATGGTGCAGAGATACGTTGTCTCATACTGTATAATGATACATCGGATTATGAGCATTGTTTATAAAAATGCTTTTCAAACTTGGCAACACTGAATCTTAATTTGTCATCGCCATGTACTCCTGAAATAAAATTCAAAGTAAAAAAAATGACTATTAGCTTTGGATTGTCATTGCATAGTTCAAAGGGGGCAAGCAACACATTTTTAAATGACATGACCTTACAGACTAACAGAATGTATATAATATTTCTATAACTTTGCCCTATTTAGAGTGCCAGTACAACAGGGACACACCCTATAACCAGGTGAAGGATGAGGATGAAGATGAGGATTGTATTGTAAATGATGCAGGGGCACAGGCTGTGGCTCCAGACAGTGAGGCATCGGGGTCTAGTCGGAGGAGCAGCCTTGGGAACAATGGAGGTTTTTCCCAAAAGGTTCATCAACAGACAGCGAAGCAAAAACTACGGCAGTTGCAGGAACTGGTGGCCATGGTTCAGGTGAGACAGATGACTGAATGATATTTAAGAAACTATAGTGTGGTTGTAGGTGTTTTTGATTGGCAGGATGATAAGAAAGCTTGATAAAGCCCCTATGTGTAGGACCTGAAAATTCCTGACTTTGTTGACTCCTGTTGGAGCCATCAAACAGACACTAAATTCAATATTTTCTCAAAAGCTTTTCTTTAAAAGCAGTTCTAGGGTGGAATTTTCATTTATTGGTTAAGGGGGTGTCTTAACTGTTTGCGTGAGGAACTGGAGACCATCTTGCGATGGGATCACACCAACTGCGATGCCTGACAACATGTTGACGTTCTGACCCATGAGTACTCAGTAGTCATTACTACATTATTGACAGGTGTCGTGGCTGGTTTGATCCCATCACAAGATGGTCTGTAGTTTTACCTAATGTCTTATAACTGGGATACAGTGATCCGTGACTTAAAACAAGTGTGGGCCAGGGGCATAAAGTGGCGGGCCAGTGGCCCCTTCTCTACTTCCAACCCCCTACTTTCTCTTTGCTCTGACCACACCTATCTTTGAACTCAGCCTTCAAGTACTCACAAACCACCTCTGTGGTAGTTCCTGCTACAGTAGGTGTCTCTAGGACCACATTTTCTGTTCTGTGTTCTTGTTGCCGTAGCTGGTAATAGCAAACTTTTTCTAGTATGGAATTATTGACCCAATTGTTTGCTAAACAGCATTTAAAATGTGTGTTTTTGTCTGTATCTAGAGTGACGACACAGATGGTACTACAGCTAATGAAGATGAAGCTTTACACCAACAGCCAAATAATACCAGAGCTACTGCAGCTAGGCCACTTGGGGCTGGATCTAAGCAGAATCCCAGAGACATTACTCTCTCTAGCAAGGCCAGGTACAGCATATGAAAGATCTCAAAAGCCTGTCCAACAGTTGCCACAAAACGTTATTTTGAGTATATTCTGTTTATCTTGTCTTTGTGTTTTGACCTTGGTTAATTTGCATTGAATTAAAGCTACTCTGGACACAGGGAGAAGTTGTACGAGGAGAAGCTGCTTCAGCAGAAACAGGAGTTGAAGCAGCTCCATGAAGAGCGCCAGAGACTCATTGAAATCCAAGGCAAGATCCAGGACCTCCAGTGGGCTTGCCCTGACCTCCAGGTATTTAACACACATGTTTCCTGTCTGCAATACTTCAATAATATGCCAAGAATCTAAACTAGGATTTCAGAAAAAGTGGAATCAGTAAGTAGAATTGATAGAGCTGGATTTGAAAAACATTTTTTGGAAGAGTGTTTAATATTTTGTCCAACCCATTTGAATCAATTTTGGGTGGACTAAATAATAGAAACACCTATCAGTATACGGCAATAAAATTAAACGGCACCATTAACTACAGGCTCTGAAATAACCATAAGGTTGAATCAAAACCTCAGTTTCAACAAAAACTTTTATTGCAAAGCTGTTGTATTAGACCATTACTTTTAGCTAGGTATACCTAATAAACTGGCAACTGAGTGTAAACATGCTGTTTTTTTAAAGGGTTACATATTTGTAATGAAAATATCCCATTTTATCTTTGGTTGTCTCCTTTCTAGTCGACGGTTTCCAGCACAGTGAGTCAGCAAGGTTTGCTGAAGAAGGTCCCAGTTGCAGTTTCCACTCCAGCCACTACCCAGGCTTCTTTATCATCTGGACCCAAAACCAACTCAGTTGTGCTTAAACCCACTGCTTCAGAAGCAGCAACTGTCACTGACAGTGAGGTAAGACCCCAGGCTACCACTAGTCAAATCTCAAAATGTGATCGCTATGTTCAGAACAGTACAGATCTGTTAACTGACCCCCTCTGCTCTTCCGTTGCCTGCAGCTTTGGTCAGAGATGCGTCGCCACCAGATCCTGCGGGAAGAACTGCGCCAACGCAGAAAACACTTAGAGTCCTTGATGGCTGAACACCAGAGGCGTAGTGGTCTCAGTGACTCTCCCTGCCGGAATGACGACCAAGACAGCCTTGCTACACCCTCACAACCTGTCAGCAGGGATGAAAGGTAGGAGACATATTGCTCCAGGGGGCTGTCTTATGAATGTCCTAGTTAAAGTTAGTTAGCTTTTTAGTTATTTTACAAATTTTAGCAAAGCACTTCTCACTCAGTAGGATGTCCTTTTATCTAACTTGTATCTAATTGGAAGTAATGGGTATTCCAAAAACAGCCTAATTTTGTACCATTTTGCTGATGTGTCATTAGGACAATGGCTACCTGGGGTTCCACTCCCTGCCACCTTGATGATGATGATGATGATGACGACGATGACAATGATGATGAATATCGCTCAGAGATGGATGCAGAGGAGGAGGAGGAGCAGGAAGAATGTGCAGAGAGCAGCTCTGATGACGACATCCACATCTACTCTTCGAGCAGGAACCAGTGCTCTTACAGTAACAGGAATAATCAAGGAAGGTCAGACAAAGTGGAGGCAGAAGGAATTGTGTTATTATCCAGTACTGATATCTATAATGTGTCTTTTAAAATCATGTGCTCACTTTTCTGTGTCTCCAGTAACCTGAAGCCTCCACCAGCCTACTCAGGTGAGGGTAGTGGGCATCTTCATAACAAGACTAAGGCCAAGCAGCAGCAGCAGCAGCAGCAGCAGCAGCAGCAACAGCAGCAGCAACAGCAACAGCAGCAGCAACAGCAGCAGCAGCAGCAGCAGTCCAGAAGTTTGAACCAGTCAGCGAGCCAGCACGGAGGTACACGACGGCAAGAAAACCTGCGATGGGCTTCAGAGCTTTCCTTTGCTGAGGGCTCATGCCACTGGCAGGAACAGGTTAGCCAGCTGCAGAGACAGCTGGATTTCAGCACCAGCATGTGTCAGACACTCCTGCAGGACCAGCAGGTTCGTGCACTGAACAAATATATGCACATGCAGAGACAGTGAATGATCTTGGTAACTGACACAAGCCTACATTTCTAGACTAAATTTGAAGTCAGAGTGGATTTTGTATAGTTTCTTTTATTTTATTTAACTTTCCCTTTTTAAAGCAAAAGAAACAGTAATTATCATTTGTTTTGTCTCTCACCTCTTTCCACAGACACTGTCATACATGCTGCAAACCCTGCTGACAGGTCAGTACAGCGTGTTACCCAACAACTTGTCATCACCACAGGTCCACTTGGTCATGCACCAGCTCAACCAGTGTTACACCCAGCTGGCTTGGCAGCAAAACAATGTACAAAGGTGAAAAGCAATAGCATACATAAGTACCCTACTTTGTTTGTACCAAGTGGTACATTGTTTGAAATTTTCTACATTCTGTCATCATTGTCCTCCAGACTTAAGCAGGTCCTGAGCGACCTCCTTCGTCAGCAGCAACAGCAGCAGCAGCCTTCCTCTTCAACAGCAGGTTGGCAGACAGAGAAGCCGAGCTCATCCCAGGAATCCAGCTCTTGTCCTTCAGCCTCTCCTGGTGTCTTCCTCCCCTTCTCCAATAACATGTCAACAGCTGCCTTATCCCCTTTCCCTCCCAGTATGACATACATATTCATTAGCTCTTTGGCTTAATTCTAACAGAAATCTTTTTTTTTTTTTTTTTCAGATCAGCTAAAGATGGTTTTTGGTTATGATGCAATGTAGATATCCAAAAAAGCTCTTAGCTACTCTAAAATCAAAAGTATGACCATGAATGGGTCATTGCATTTGTGAAAATCTTGGCAATGCATCTTTGCAGTACATGAACGTTCAACAGATTAGACATAAAAAAATATGGAAAATGTTTTTTTTTTTTTTTCATGTACTTTTTGTACACTGGCTAAACAGCGTTATAGCTATTGCTTGTACGAGTGCTGATTTTCAATTAGTGCATTTGAATTTGAAGTAAGTAATATATTTTAAAGTGACTCAGTCATGCAGAAGTGAAAGGCCAAAAGTCCTACTCTCATTATTTCATTGCTTTCTTGGACCATTAACCCTCTAGAGAAGCTAATTAAGTCTTTTTTTTTTTTTTCCATTCACTCTGCAGACTTTAACTTGTATCCACTGTTCCCTTCCGCCATGGGTGAGTTCCCTCAGAATGCGACAGGTCATGCCGCGCCTGACCACCAGAAGCAGCAGTTAGACCCCAACACCTCTATAAAAACAGAGTACATGAGTTTCCCTCCTCCACTTCAGCGCTCTCCTCTTAACACGACAACAGAAAAAGGGTATGTCCATCATTTTTGCCTTAAAAGACATTATTCGCGCAACCTTGTTGTTCATATATTCATTTTCCAAATAATCCCTTTAGACCGGCTGCCTGGCTTAACATGTCCTACGTAAACAACACAGTCCAGCATCAACCATCTAAAATACAGCCACAAGAGTCACCCTCCTCCTCCCCCACTTTCATTAACTGCCACTCCAGAACTCAAGACTTTGACCAGGCCTCAGAGGAAAGCTTCAGCAGCATGCCTGATCCTGTTGACCCCACCACCATAACAAAGACTTTCAAGGCTGGGCGTAAGGCCTCTGCACAAGCCAACCTGGCCTCGCGCAGCAAGACTCCCAATTCTAAGAGTCGTCGGAGGAGGAGCAAAGGGCCCAGCAAGAACAGTGAAGGTATAAAAATGGAGTAGAATTTCCTCTAATATTTGCTGTAACCAAACTAGCAAAGACTTAATGAGGATAATCTCACTAATGGGTTTCTTTAATTTTTTTGTGTGTTTCCCAGGCCATGAGAGTGACAGTGTTAGCAGCACAGCGGACTTTGTCCAGGAGAGGGCAGTCCCGTCTCGTCCGAAGGATCAGAATCAGAGTCTGCTGGACAAGCTGACTCAAGAGAAACTAGACAGCAAGACTAAGCTTGGGAATAAAAGAAATGACCTTTCGTCTGGTATGGCTACAACTGTTTAACTATGTGTAGTGAAAGTTATGCACCCACTCTCACTCCTCTTTTGTCTGTGTGTTTAGTTTTTCTTTGTATACATTTTAATATCCGCATTAACCTTATTTTACGTCAGATTTTTTTTTTGTAATTAAAACATCTTGTCATTTGATATAATTTTAATTTTCTTTTCTTTGCACCTTTACCATGACCACATGTTTAATTTTAATCCTGGGTTAAATTACTTTGTTGTCACTTTAATTTATCTTACTCAGCCTATGCTTGGAGAACACCCTTCCTCTCTAACAGAATTGCATGCACAGAAGCACCAGGTAAACTCACAATGCAAATTCAAGCATCATTTTGTTTTCATGGCACCTAAACATTCCATGCTGGGGCTTTTAATGGCTTAACCTAAACCAAAGCTTTTAAGTTTGAGGGGAGACTATTGTTTTCACTCATGGATGAGATTATGCAGATGCCCATTAATTTATCTTGAACCCGTAGATGCAAGCAGCGACTTCTCACTGTTTGAGGCACTGAGGGAGACCATTTACTCTGAGGTGGCTACCTTGATATCCCAGAATGAGTCCCGACCACACTTTCTCATCGAGCTCTTCCATGAGCTGCAGCTGCTCAACACAGACTACTTACGGCAGAGGGCACTCTATTCCCTCCAGGTAAGTGTAGACACATGTAACTGCTTACTGCTAGTCTCTGTGGAAAAAAAAAAAACTGTTGTTTGAACTGAGTATGGATATATCCTTTATGCTGGGCTCAAACTACAAGATGTTCCGTATGATTTACCCCTTGATCTGGCCTTAAAGAGAACATGGGGCAAATTGTTGACCGGATTCTAGCAGCATGACTGCTTATAGTTAAGACCTTGATCTCTCATATAATTTTCCTTATTAGGGCTGCATTGATCATTTAAACCTTTGGTCACATTTGAGAGAGTCTGGACCAAATGTCTCTGCTTTCTGGGCAGACCAGACCTGCAGGAGACAATTTGAGACAATTAGGAGGAGGAAAAGGGAGATTTTTGAAACTGCAGTCTAGAAACTATAGGTTTTAAGAACAATTGTAGAGTAAAGGCTGGTGGCTGAAACTATACAGATAAAGAAGAGGAAATCATGACGATGAGAGAGAGGAATCACAAAAAGAAAACACACTCTATTCTACCTGTTCAGCCATTTTGTGTTTGTAAATGTAAATATCTTCTAATGAATTGTACTGTAAATCTGTTTTGTTTTATTGTAAAAATATAATAATTCAGAAAGACTTTATTTAGCCGTGGCAATAGTGTTACATTAACATTCTTCCTAAAAAAGCTTATTTGAAACTAAGTGAGAGGTAGATGCATAGAAGAGAGCCCAAATGCACGTGTCTGTTTGATATCAGAATCACAACTACTATGATCTTACCCTGGCCTAAGATATGAACCAATATTTCCTTGATAACTTCAGTCCATGGTTACTATAGCCTCTCCCTGTGTTCTCTCAGGATATAGTGACCAGGCACCTGGCAGAGAAGAGTGCAGCTGAGGACCAGGTGCCCCCTCTTGGTCCTGTGGTATGGGCTGCAGGCTCTCAATCTGAGCTGACACCCAGCGAGAGTCTGGCTACCAGTGATGTAGTAAGAGACACATTATTACTTCCCAGTGTGACATTCTCACACTTTTCCCCTCTTGTTTGTTCTCTTTTCTATTATTTTCTGTTGAAGCTTTTGCCTGCTCTGAAGTATTTCCCTGAAACCTTTTTTTACTTGCTTTCTCTTCTACATTTCAATACATCTTTGATTAGTTTCTCTCAGCCTTGTCTCCTTTCATCCTTTCCTGCCTTGTCTCTTGTCATCCTTCCATGCCTCTCTTTATTCTCTGATTTTAATTTTCCCTCATCCCATCTTCATTGTCTTTGAATTTAACTTGACAGCAAGTCTTCAGAAGCCTGTATCTAAAAAAAATGACCCTCATCTCTCCATGTTGCTTTTTCCAGATCAGACATGCATTCTTTGTTGTGGGCTAAGGCCCCAAGAGTTCTGCTAATTGGAAACCAGGTCTTTTCTCTGTCTAAATAATGCCTTTGTTCAAGAATGACGGATGAAATGTTTAATCTTCCATGTTAGGAGAATGGCAAGAGAAGCTACCCTTGCTTTTGTTTATAGTATACACCAAAAAAATCTCTTGCCTCTGTGAATTCTTTAGGGGATGTTAGGCTGTTTATAAAGTGGATGTGTTAAATCATCCATTGTCTTAAAATTAAGACAATCAGGGGTGAATGTAAGATGGATGCTGTGTGTGTGTGTGTGTGTGTGTGTGCCTCAAAACAGAGTGTTCATCTTTTTCAGGAGGTCGTAGAGAAGAACTTGAGGCTCACACAGGACACAATGAAGAGGGATGATGCAGAATCTGTGGACAATGACAGCACTATGTCAACCTCCTCCAACCTGGAACCATTTGCTAACGATGACCTGGGTATAGTTTTGCATGTATTATTTGATTTTGAAAAGCAAGGGGTTAAAGCTTGGAAAAACTGTATACCTATCTTTTTTCACATCCTGGTATTCAACTGAATTCCTTTGCTGAGTGCCTTTTAACTATAGCAAATTGAGGTACCCCTCCCCAGTTTCTCCAGCAGGGCTTCTCAGGGCTGGTCCTGATGATAAACCAACCAGTTTACATCCCAGAATCAATGCTACATGACCAAATTTAAAGAATATTTACCTATCAGAAGAGGAAAATGCTCCACTGCCATAAAAAAACGACTCTCAGATAGGGGACCTTCAGTATCATAGATGAGGAGCAGCGAAGCCTGGAATTCTGTCTTTGATCCTCTAGTGTAAACCTGGTTGTAGATGCATTAATATCCACAACCGTCTTCTCTTTTCTTTTGCGGCATTGAATTTTGAAAATTTCATATCCCATTTCTTTTTCTCCTTGCTGTCTTTTCTTTGCTGCTCTGATAGGCAACACGGTGATTCATTTAGACAAAGCTCTGGCCAGAATTAGGGAGTATGAGCGCATGAAGCTTAAGGCTGAATTTAACCCCTGCAACGCCAGCACTGCAGGTGCAGGTGGCTCTGAAGTCTCACATGCTGAACACCCCTCTGCTAACCCTGCTGAACCAGTGGAAGGTACCCAATCACATAACTTTGCCTGATTGCAACATGTGCAAAGAACTGTAGCAACACAACCGTTGCCTTACACTTCACTTCATTTTGCTGAATTTCTGAATAAAATAACAATGTTATTTGTGTGCGAGCAGGAGGTGCAGCTGGTGATGTGCGCTGTCCTCAGATTGACACGCAGCAGTTGGATCGTCAGATCAAAGCCATCATGACAGAAGTCATTCCCTTCCTTAAGGTAGAATAACCATCACAGGGAGCTACAGGAGACTGTAGCTTTGTGCCAGCAGAGAAAGTACTGGAGTTGAAAAGAAATGTTTTTTTTTTTTTTTTTTTTAAATATTTGAACTGAACTATTAAATTAAATGTATGTGCTTGTCAGTAATTCATTATTAAACATTTTAAGGCTCAAATTGAATGTGAAAATGATTAAATCATTTTCTAACTTTTAAAATTTGATATTCAAATTTCTTGTAGGGGATTTAATATCTTTCCATTTTTTGTCAATACTGGCTGCAATACTGTAAATATGAACAGTTATTACAGAGTTAAATATTGTTTTTAATTAGGAGAACATGGACGAGGTGTGTTCCCTCCAGCTGTTGACATCTGTGCGGCGCATGGTCCTCACTCTCACCCAACAAAATGATGAAAGCAAGGAGTTTGTCCGCTTTTTCCACCGACAGCTGGGAGGCATCCTGCAGGTATGACCAGTGCCAGATTCCTCAAACAGTGTCTATGTGTTTAAGCAGATCATATAAAGAACAATCTTTTTGACATTTCACTTTGTTTCTTGCACCAGGATTCTCTTAGTAAATTTGTTGGCCGCACTCTCAAGGACTGTGGAGAGGACCTTCTGGTGGAGATCTCAGAGATTCTCTTCAATGAACTGGCCTTCTTTAGGCTCATGCAGGATTTGGACAACAGCAGTAGCATTGCTTTGGCAGCCAAACACAAAAATAAAAAGAGGGCTGAGCAATCCAGTAAAGCAAAGCACAGTATCAATGTTAGTTTTTTTTTTTTTTCTTGTTTCCACTTTGTATTTTGGGTAATGTGATCTTTTGTGATGATAGAATTAAAAAAATAATTTTTTTTTGAATGAAACTAATTTGACTCTTGGTTTTAATTTATTCCTTCCATTAGGAAAATCCAATAGCTGGTGGTGATAAATCTGTTTCTCCAGCCTATTCAGATGAAGAAAAGGTAAATCATTTTAATACTAAAAATGAAATTGTCAGTACGACTTAGTACATCAGTAATCTGTTAAATTAAGGTCTCCTTTTTTTCTTCCAGGACCAAGGTGACGCTGAGCAGGAAGGCGATTCTACAGTCCAGGAGCTTTACCTTCAGACAGAGATGAAAAACAACAAGAGCAATGACGCTTCAGAGGTTGAAGAGGAAGATGAGGATGAAGGGATTGGAAAGGGAATGCCTCTGTCAATCAGTAAGTGACGGCTTTTTTTTTTTTTTTTTTTAATTTTATAAGAGCCCCTTTGTATTAGTGAAGAAACAACCCCTGCAAAAGTAAGCTAAGGTATAAGGCCAGTATACCCTTGAGGTTTTTTTTTTTTTTTTAAACCTTTTCCTTCCCTTTCACATACTTTCAAATGAAATTTCATAAAAATGTCCAACACAAGAGCTGAGGAAACACAGGAAGGAGTGTCTTACTGAATTTCTACTTCCTGCCTCTTTCTAAGTTTTTTTCGCCTCAAGATAAAACTTTGAATCTCAATACATATCTTTAGGTTTCATCACTTACCACTAAAAGTACTGTACCTTGTCACATTGAAACAATATTTGAAAATATTTACTTTTACTTAAATAGAAAATTTATCATAACGCAAAAAGCTTTTGAAAATAATCCATAGCACAACAAAACAGTGTGGCAGGAAATGACTCAGTCCTGCTGAAAGAGACTTTTTAAAATGAAAGTATTTATGTCTATCCACATGTAATGCTTTTTACCTGGACGGGTTTCTATATGCTGTATAAATGCATTCATGTTACATAACTCACATTTACATCTGATTCTTGTGCTACCTTTTTTACAGGTCTTTCCAAAGCAGAGACTCAGGCCCTGACAAACTACGGCAGTGGGGAGGATGAGAATGAGGAGGAGGAAATCGAGGAGTTTGAGGCCGGTCCTGTTGATGTCCAAACCTCCTTGCAGGCTTCTGCCGATGGACAGGTGGAGCAGGAGGTCAGAAGCCCAGTTAATCCCAGAGAGTTTTTCTGTAAACCACCACCTTACAAAAACACCTGTTGTCTTAGTCTGACCTGTGTAATTGTGTCGTGTTCTAGGGGACAACAGCCAGTGAAACCCAGGAGACAAAAACTGAACAGAGGAGTCCAGAGAATGATGATGGTGAGACCTTCTTGATATTTTTAGTGGGAAATTTCCAACTAGCAAAATTTGAGACTGGGTCTTGTTTGATAGAACTCCAGTATTTTTAGACCCCTTGTTAGTCTGTTATCTTTCATCACAAATCCTTTTCTTGCAGAAATCAACAAGCCAGTTGGGACGATGAATTCCAAAGTAGATGACATTACCGTAGCAGCGTGCCAGAGTCCTGAGGAGGAGAGTAAAGTTGGGGCAGCTGCTGCTTCAGAAGAAAACACTGCAGTTTCTCATGGTCAGGATGGCCCCAAGGAGTCAACCACTACTAGCAGCCCAGACACAGACTCACCCGTCATGATCAATGTAGATGTAAGTCCAAGCGTGAGGACGCTAGTTTAATCTAACATTGTCAGGATATTTGTGTTCATCCTATCATTAGGATTTACCAAAATTGTTTTACTTTAATGTAAATTTAATGTCTAACCTTTTCTTATTGCTGTTTTTTTTTTTCAAAAAAATATTATTGATGCAGGAGATGGGGTCAGGTAACACCAGTCAAAAGTCTGATGAGGAAGACTTTGTCAAGGTGGATGACTTGCCATTGCAGCTTACAGTCATGTGTGAGGTGTGTAACAGCTTACCAATTAAAAATGAATGGGCACCTTTTTTAAAAGCACTTAAAAAAAATTTAAGGAAAAATTCCTGTGAAAAAACATTTCTTTTATCTAATGGATATACTATGTGTGCTGTAATGTTAGGAGGAGCTTCAGAAGAGAATAGTGGAGGAGCAGCAGAATAACAACCTGTCTGTTGAGATCCTCAGTGGGAACACTGAATCGCTGACTGGGCTGGTGGGAAATGCACAGGCACTGAAGGAACCAGGTATGGATTACAGTCCTTGTCAGTTAGGATTACAGGTTTGTTTGTGTTGTTGCCAAACACCTTACAAAAGTCAAGCCACTGTCTCTTGTTACTGTGGTTTTTAAAATAAATCTTTTTTTTTTTTTTTAAGTTGTGGCATATCATGTAAAAAGTAGGGCTGTAGTCTCCCTGTCGACTGGTCGATTGGTTGGTCGATATGCTCTTGTCCGACCAAATTCTCACTGCTCGGTCAATCGCTGGCGTTACTTTCATAAGCAGAAAAACGCTACATCAGTAGTCTTCCAGGATTGATCCATTATTTACTGTGGCGGTGGGACGGACAGACTACCTGTGAAAACGGTCTTCACAACTTTGAACATGCCCAACCTAATGGCGACTAGGTCCAACTTATTTCACGTTTACTGAACCGTTACTCTTGAGTTGGCTCCAAACTAATTGACACCATGTCAAAAAAGTCATCTGTGTGGCTGCATATTGTTCAAATGGATGACCAAAAAATTGAGTGTAAACTTTGCAAACAGCAGTTTGCATATCACAGTTCAACAACCAACCTGGCATATCATCTAAAAACGATCCTGTCTGCGTTAGGATGCTCCGTCAGTTTTTCGTGTTTAACGCTTGAGGCTTTGAGTGTATATTCCTCATTAGTTGTATGTGAAGATTCTCAGTCAGCCAGGTCATGGTATTCCGAAAGTGCTATTCGAAGTCAACTGGACTTGCTTGAAGTTCTTGAAGACGTTTCACCTCTCATCTGAAAGGCTTCTTCAGTTCTGACTGACTCGTGGGGAGTTCCAGGTATTAATCCTCGGGTGAGATCAGCAACGCTTGTGAGTCGACTGAAGGACTCAAGTGGATAAATACCTAGAACTCCCCACTAGTCACTTCAAGAACTTCAAGCAAGTCCGGTTGCCTTCGCATAGCACTTAAAGAAATCCTCAATAGCTCACAAGGATCACAAGCTGATTTAGTTCTTTTTTTGGAAATCATATGAAAATGGGCAGGTGCACACTGGTCGACTCTGGGTCTGTTGTTATCATTTCAGAATAAAATAATGAGGTTAAAATTATTTAATATGCTGGAAATAATAGCTTTTATGTTTATTTATAATTCATTTAGACTAAAGACTACCAGGTCAAGTGCACTCAGTGCATTTGCAGATTATTTAGTTATCTAGAGATAACGTGCAGATTTTTTTTTTTCTCCACAACGAATTGATTGGTTGAGGAGTAGGTACGATTTCAGTTGACAAAGACTTTCTTGGTCTAACTAATACTCAGATCCTTTTGTAGTAAATGATGTGTTTTCTTTTGTCTTTTTCAGAAACTGTTGGTGCCCAGAGTATGTAAAGAATTATAGCGATCTCTCAAATTCTACTGTATTTAGCAACACTATCCTTTCACTCTCAATCTGTTCTGGATGTATGATTGTTGACTCTTAATCTTAGTTTAAAAGAAGAAAGGGTTCATAATATTGGACACACGGGGACACACACACACACACACACACAGGCGCGATAAAACTAAACTTCTACATGTGATCAACACTTAGTTCATTTTATTCCTGAATATTTAATGTGACTTGGGGTTCTCTCTATGCTGCTGATTTCTGACAGTTAAGCTTCTGTTTGAATTTTTAATTGTACTGAAACTTGTGTTCAGATCTGCCTTAGTCTCCTTCTTAGTTCTGGAATAAGTTTTACATGGGTTGTGATTTTTTGTTTTTTTTGTTTTTTGTTTTATTTGTCTTGGCCCTGCCTTACTGTTGTACAGCTTGTCTCTTCTGCACTTGATTCCTAATTATAAAAAGATTACAGTAGGATGGAAGTCCAGCTGTAGCCTGCCTGACTTCAGATATTTGTTTCTCCAGCTTGGACACTTCTTCCTTCATATCAGAACTAAAAGCTCAGACTTAACTTTTATCCCTTCAGACATGTCTTTATATGCTGTTTTCTGTTAAAGGTTAGTCTCCATTGATTTTCATGTAATTAAAATGTTGACTACAGTAAGTTTTAATTAATAAAATGCTGGAACTTTCAAAAATGATGGTGTGGGCCTGTCTAATGCTTTTGCTGATTCGAGATCATGTCTTTCATCAGATGTCTTGTAGCTACCTTCCAGTGTGTAGTAGATAAATATCTACTGATCTCAGAATTTTATTATCCTTAATTGTAGTTATCCTCAAGGCTGGATCACCAACCAGGAAAAGCAGGCAACTGTCCTAGGGGTCCAAAAGCCCCAGGTGTACTGTGTGTACACTGTTAAATAAGTCTTCCATGAGGACCTGTCTTTTAGAGGGACCCTGTGTCTAAAGCTAGTTAGAAAAACCTTAATTATTTTAAGTAATGTGCTTACATGGTGCATATCCTTAAATAAAGTTGCATTTAATAAAATGACCATAAACTATTGGATACACAGAAAACCTGGGGCCAGGTAGGAGCTTTTCAGCTCAAGAGGACTGTTTGGTTTATCAGTCAGCTGGGGCACAGCAGCAACTTTTCCCTCCCCCAGCCAGGTTAAATTCAGCCACAATTAACACTACTACGCAATAACTGAGAAATCTCCCATCATCACTTTAAATTATAAACCGATTCATATAGTTCAGATAGTAAAAATTACAAATAGAACTGCTGAATTTGTGAAATATTTAATAAATTTTTTTTTTTTTTTTTTTTACAGTCAGCAATGAGGTACATTTACTAGTATTGTGTTTAAATGACCGTAGTCATGTCATGAGACAGTGCCTGTAACTGAGCTGTTTGCAACCCTGATTTAGGAAGGAAAAAAAACAAAAACAACAACAAGCTGGGCCTTCTAACACTCAATGTGCAGGCACAAAACGATGAGTATGGGCTGCATTTGAGAAATTTAAGATAATGTACCAAGATTTTGCATTCATTTAATTATACACACGTGCATTGATCTCAGTGGTCCCTAGGCCCAGGTTGAGATCCATGTATAATTAAAATGAAAAATAAAAGGGAAAAAACATTTACAAGTTTCATTCACTTTTGTACCAGTATCCCTCATGACAGAAACAGTAGGATTTAGTATTTTCATTAAAGCTTTAAGTTTTCCTGAACGGTCTGAAAAAGACAAGACAAATGTCAAAATCACATCAGGGAGACAAACTTTGGTTTTGGGGGATTAGTAGCTGTGCACACACTTATAGGAACAATCTAATGTTTTGTCCCAAGATTGGCCGCGCTTGCTTTACTCACTGCTTCTGTGGGCAGCTAAGCATTTACAAACTGATCAGAGTTCAGTGCGTAGAGGATCACCAGGGCATGCAGGGGTTAGGACAGTCACGGATATACGACTCCAGTTTGCCTTCAGACACTTGCATCAGTGTTGTGTATGTGGTCAACTGAAAAAGGCACAGCGAGAAAGGAGAAAAAAAAAATGTTATTTACACTGAAATAATCTAACTAGCTTTGAATGTATGCGTACAGACTGTCATGAAAAGGCTCACCTTGTTCAACACTGGTTTGGTTGAGAGCACATCATACATGGTCTGTATTGAGATGTTCTAAACAAAGTGACAAATCAAAAGGTGTCTCAGCACTTTGATAGGAAAGGAATGTAACTCGTCAAAGACTTGTACTTCAGACCTAAAGATCACATGACTGGAATTCTTAACTGCATCTGCAAACACTTCCATCCTCTAATCGGAGACAGAAATGTGTCCACTCCTGTCACCAGTACTCACCTTCTGTGTGGTCTGGTTCATACACTTCATAGCCGGAGTTCTGCGGTCGTCCAGGAAAAAAGGCTCCTCCCAGTGGTCGTAGTTTGTCTCCAGGACATACCACCGGCCCAGCTTCAGGTCAATCCTGAAATACATTAAATAAAATAAAAAAAACATCCACGTGTCGTGTGCAGCTGCGCTACGAGGCTGACTTGCGACATAGTTAAATCAGGAGATCTGAAACCAGAGCGGTCATAGGTTCCTAGTTGGACACACGGTAAGTGTTTCACGAGGCAAACACGAGGCAAGCTGCATCATTGTGACTTTTGAGTGACTACTTCCACTATTACATCTCATTGTCATTTGGTAGATAACATTGTATTATGTTGTATGCCCAGGATTGGTTTATATAGAAGTCAGTCTCGATGGTGATTTAGCAGATGGAATTTAAAAGGGAAAGCATCTAGAATCTCAAGTCTATATCCAAGCATGCAAATACTGTGCATTGTTGACATTAAATGCTCCTAAAAGTACAGTATAAGCTCCAGTGCTCACTCCAACATATCAATACTGAGCAGCCTGGACCGGGTGATGATGCATCCCTGGCCTGTGTGGTTTCCCCCCAGGATGAAGTAGGCTGGAGCGAGCAGCTTCGTCTGAACCAAGCGGGTCTTGGCCTCCTCGTAGCTGATGATAAGGAGAGAAGACACATTTTTGGGACAGTGACTTCATCACTTAATGTTGAGAGACAGCGTTCAGGTTTTATGCACCACATACCTCGAAAAAAAAAAACTTCCTGAAAACTTGGGAGTCTGCTCCAACTCGCAGTTCTCTTAAATCATAGCTTAGAGCTTTGCCACAGCCTTTTATTAAATTAGATTTGTGACTATTTTTCATATCTTGCACTGCACTGTTTTTATTCTATTTTCTATTTCTATTTAATTTTTTTTTAAATCTAATTTATTTGTGTCTTTTATATTGCATTTTGATTCTTTTCTACCTAGTGTTAATATGCCTTGCCTTGAAATTGATTTTAGCATTTTATTTTTCAGGATGCCAAAGGTAACCTGTGGAGATTTCACTGGAATAACAACTGGGTTTTGTTGACATTTTCTCTTTCTCAGCAAATTGCCTCGTCTAAATCCTTGAGTCATAACAAACATGACAATGCATTTTGTTCCCAATAAAAACATTTTGGAAGGCTTTTCCTTAATCTTTTGAAACCTAGGGTTCGGCACATCAGCTTGGGGCCCCTCTTCTTCTTCTCTTACACTGGTGCACCTCAACGTTTTACAGCACATTGCCGCCAGCAGACATTAATGTGCATCGCTGTAACCATAACTTCGTCGCTGTGCTTATGTTGTGCATGTAGGTTCGCATGAAGCTGGAACACAGGAAGCAAATAGCACAGGGAACCTGCTCACAGAAACAGGAAAATGACCTGTTAGCACTTTCTAGTACAGAGCGAGTGAGAAAGCTCATCCACATCCCGTCTCTCTTCCCCATGATCCACTCCAGGATGCCTGCATGGGGAGAGATTGAGACGATCACTTATTAACCACGAAGCACACGGCAGAGCTTCTCTCTAATGCCTGAGCAAAACAGTTTCACTCACCAATATATCCTCCATCAAGGCTGAAGCGTTCATTCATAGTCAGAGTGAATATGTGCTAAGAGGGAAACAAGAAAATTCTGTGTAATATTCCTTACATCTAGAACTCTGGAAGAAGTTTACACAATTCAACAGCTGCCCCGTGATGTTAAATAATGTTTTATGCTGATTGATTATGATACTAAATGACTTACAGGCTTAATGCCAGTCAGCATTCCAACATATCCAGCAAAGTTTGTAGACTTGAAGACAGTCTGGTTATTTCTCTTGAAGTCGAGGTTGACCACCAGAGGCTTCAGCTTCTCACTAATGATCCAGGACTTGTTTTTCACATCCCAGCTGCAAAGAGGGACAACGTCATCTCATGAGAGGGTTATCTCAACCGATATGGGTCGAGATGATCAAGCTTGAAAACTTGTGACATTCCTACCCCAAAAATAATCCAAAATCCAGATTTCTGCCATGAATGAGGTTACCTGTACGAGTGGAAAGCCAAAAAAGCGTTTCAGTCCTGATGTAACACCATTTCAAGTCAACTGATCAACATGATTCTGGACGATGACCCACCTTTAATGTCTTCTGCAACGATTGACGTGCACACAGTGAACACCTCATAGAAGATGTTGAACAGGACAACTTCACCTATAACAACAGCGAAAAAAAAATTTGTTGGTCCAGTTTTTTTGGTCAAAATTTCTGTTACGTTGAATGGTTAAGTGAGTAGAAGATGAACTGATCAACAAAAGGCATAAAGTTAAAGATTAACTATTTTTTTCAACATTTTAAGCAAGGTCTTTGGATTATTTTTGTTTTGTACAATTTTAGATTTAAAAAAAAAGGAAAGGAGTACCTGACAAAAGTTTGGGCACCCCAAGAGATTATAGCTCTCAGCTAACTTTTACCAAGGTCTCAGACCTTATTTATTTTGTTGGGGCTATGACTTGTTCACGATCATTGTTACGAAAGGCCCGGGTGATGCAAACTTCAAAGCTTTATAAATACTCTGCCTCCTCAAACCTTGTCCCAATGATCAGCATCCATGGGCTCCTCTAAGCAGCTGCCTAGCACTCTGAACATTAAAATAACTGATGCCCGGGAGAAGGCTAAAAGAAGATAGCAAAGTATTTTCAGGTCGCTGTTTCCTCGGTTCGTAATGTAATTAAGAAATGGCAGTTAACAGAACGGTGGAGGTCAAGCTGAGGTCTGGAAGACCGAGAAGACTTTCAGACAGGACTGCTCGATCTCTAGAAAGGCACATCAAAACCCTGTTTAACTGCAAAAGACCTTCAGGAGGATCTAGCAGACTCTGGACTGGTGGTGCACTGTTCTACTGGGCAGCAGCAATTGAACAAATATGACCTTCATGGAAGAAAACCTTTCTTGCGTCCTCACCATGAAAATTCAGCATCAGCAGTTTGCAGAGGAACATCTAAACAAGTCTGATACATTTTGGAAACAAATCCTGTGGACTGATGAAGTTAAAATAGGACTTTTTGGCCGCAATGAGCAAAGGTAGCTTTGGAGAAAAAAGGGGGCAGTTTCACAAAAAGAAAACCTCTCCAATTGATAAGCACAGGGGTGGATCAATCATGCTTTGGGCTTGTGTTGCAGCCAGTGGCACAGGGAACATTTCACTGGTGGAGGGAAGAATGGATTCAATTAGTTACCAGCAAATTCTGGGAGCAAACATCCTGCTGTCTGTAAAAAAGCTGAAGATGAAAAGAAGATGGCTTCTACAACAGGATAAGGATCCGAAGCACACCTCAAAATCCACCACCTTGAGCTTGTGCCTCAAGAGGCAGAAGCTGAAGGTTTTGCCATGGCCCTCGCAGTCCCCCGACATAAACATCATTGAAAATCTGCAGATAGACCTCAAAAGACCAGTGCATGCAAGACAGCCCAAGAATCTCATTGCTACAAAAAGCATTTACAAGCTGTGATACTTGCCAAAGGGAGTGTTACTGAGGACTGACCATGCAGGGTGCGCAAACATTTGTTTCAGGGAAAGAACAAAAAACAACAAAACAAACAGTTGGAGAGTTGAGCCCATTTGTGCTTTCTTACCAAGACTAATCCCCGAAACAGTTGCAATTCCTTTAATTTCTTCGCTGAAAGGACTAGGGAGTGTGTCCACCATCAAAGGCTGCAGAAAATTATAAAACATAGTGCAGTCATGAAAGCTTTCGTGATAATAGAAATTCAAAGGAAAACATAGTTCAGAGGAGAAATGACACTTACCAGTGTAATGTCAACAAGCTCAATCAGTCTCCCACTGGGCACAAAAGCATCAGCCAAGTCTTTGATGGCCTGAATCATGTTGACCAGCTTAAAAGCAAAACATCATAAGTTAAAAAAAAAAAAAAAAAGATTTTTGTGAGACTTGGAACATATCATTTTGAAATACTTGACAGCGTTCTTACATCTGTTTTTTTGTCAGTAATTAGAGCCCTCCATCTCTCACTGGGCGGTAAATCGAGGTCCACTGTGTACCAACTGACTGCCCTTCTGAACCTGATCAGAAAGGAAAAGCATGCAGATGAAAAACTGATTAGATGTGATTTTTATTTCTCTGTTTTTAATAAACTTGAGATTTCATGCATCTAGAGTTGAAATTGCGGCAGCTGAGGCCACGCAGGCTAATTCCACCTCATCAGTGGATTACTGATCCAGTGCAAAAACAATTAGGCGATTCATTTGCTTGTTTAATTAATTGCCAACAAGTTTGGTGATTTAAGTCATTCATTAAGCAAAAGTCCCAAACCACAGATGTTAGAATTTCATGCTTTTCTCTGTTTTATATCACTGTAATTTTTTCCTTAAATTACAGAACAACTTTGAGTGTTGGACTAATGATCGAACAAAACAAAACAATCTGAAGATGTCACCATTTATACATTTCAGGTGACCCACTGACCTATTCAGTATAAACAAGCACCTATCATTTCACTTTGCTATGGATCAACTGTTTATTAAACTTTACGTGGTAAAGGACGTACTTTGTTTTTGGAATCATTCCATCATTTTTTTGGTCATTAAATTGCCACATAATCTAGAACTGAGTAGGCAATACTTGTCAGGTAAACACTGGCCTTTAACTAGTGTAAAACTGACTGGCTGATCACAGTCAAAAGGTATGCTGCCTTCAAGTGTTGTTCAAGAGTTCAGTGAGGGTTAAATGCGGGGGGGAAAAAACAGTGTTTTAAAAAAAAAAAGTGTTTTTTTTTTCTTATGAAAAAATAAATACATAGATAAAGCAACAGCGAATATCCACACTTAGCAGAATGGCTTCCAGAGAATATATCCATTGGCAACATACAGTATTGTCACTTTTACTTGAGTAAAAGTACTTCTTCCTCCACTGCTAACCAAGCACAGCAGGTACAAACTGCAACTTGAGCGTTTTGATGTTAGGATTAACGAGGAGCAAGTGAAGGCAGCACAGCCCTGTTGTGTTACAAAACAATGATTTAACACAACAACGAGTTCCTGTAACTGTTAGTGGTAAAGGTGCCTTTTCTTTTTTTCTTTTTTTTTTTAACTTCCCTAACAGACTCATATTACTTACGTGGGACCGTTTGGTGGATACATTTCTGTCCGACAGCTTTCTGTAAACTGTAGATTAAAGAAAAACAAAAGCAGTAAGTCACAAGGGGCCGAACGTTTGCGCGTGACAGAGTAAAATCATCAACACGGCTCAACGCAGTGACACAACACACCGTGCTGTTAAACACACCCGTGTTTAAACACACCCGTGTTTAACAGCACGGAGATGAGGCACAAACGTCCCCTTACCGGCGGCACAAACTGTGTCGACGTGACAGAGAATACGGCCGCTAAAATGAGAAAAACCCGGTGACCCATTTCCTTCGGACGATGTCCCCCAAACGCAGTAGTCTGTGTCCAGCGTCGGTGCCTCTGATGAAGTTCACCCCCTCCCCCGCCTCCACTGACAGCGACCTGACTCCTGGGCGAAAGACGGGGAAACCGGAAGCCCTCGGGAGGACGCAAGGACGCCCTCTGCACGTACAAAAAGAGAAACAGGCCGCACGCGCTCACGATGAAACGCGCAGGCGAACAGGCCAGTTTCTGCTGTTCGGAATAAAGGCGACAGCCCCTCGGAACAGCTTTCAAACGCCAGTGGTCGTTTCCATACGGAAGTGAAAGTAAGTAACGTGACCACAACTCACAGGGTTGATTGCGTTCATTTCCTCACGTGACACCTGCTGCGTCTAATTACTTCTGCTTCACTCGAGCAGCTTCAAAATTGGTTCAGTAGTCTGTTACATGACACACTCTGTTGGGAAGTTACTGAGTACATATACTCAATGACTGCTCTTAAGTGTAATTTTGACATATTTGTACTTCACCTCTGTATTTTCATTTCATGCTACTTCGTCACATTCCAAAGGGAAATGTTTACATTTTTTCTCCACTACATTTATCCAGCAGCTATATTTGCTTTGCAAATTAAGAATTCATTTTAGTAAAATGAGTCCTTAAGGTCTTATTTTCTTTAATAAAAGTCGAAAAAAAGCTGACAGTACAGTAAGAATATTCTAACTTATTTTCAATGCACTTTCAAGTGAAAGTAAAATTTTTCCTACTCCTTGTGCAGCAACCTGTCTCAATCTATTTGAAAGACTCTCCGCTAGAGAACTTTTCAGGCAGATTTATTTACAAGTAAAAACTGGTTAAGTACAGAGAACTTTTCTGCACTTTAAGAAAATAAGGTTCTTAGGACTTAATTATATTTTGAAATGTGTTCATGAAACTGGTGGTTTTGCCCAACAGCATGTAGAATAGTTCAAATACGCCAAGTTTGAGCCAGGCCGTATCAAGATCAGTGCCCTACCCCACTAATAACCCTGTGGCTGGATGGGAGCAAATCCTCCCAGTCAGGTTCCTAAACCTTGTGGAAAGTCTCCAAGAGTGGAGGTTGCTACAGCCGCATATTAATGCCCATGGTTTTGGAATGAGACTTCCAACAATCACGTATGAGTGTCACGTGGATTCGTCCGCATATCTCGGCTGTGCCGTGACAATGAGTTTTCCCACATTTGTGTTATTTATTCATCCTTTTTTTTTTTTTTTTTTAAACAGGAGACTTTAATCTTCATTACATAGCTCTTGGCAAACATTGCACCATATTCTGTTTAACTGATAAGTCATAGTATAAATAAATCACACATTCTGACCTTTCATAAAAGATTAGTGAAAAGGCCAGTGTTGGTAGTTGTTTACCTTACAAGTATTACCTACTCAGTTCTAGATTATACGGCAATTTATTGACCAAAAATGTGATAGAGTGATTCTAAAAAGAAAGTACATCCTTTAATACAAACATTTTAACACACAGTTGATCCGTAGCAAATTGAAATGATTTATACTGAAGTGGGTCACCTGAAGTGTATAAATGGCACCACAAAGGCGAATCCAACTGGATGCAGTAATTTAAACAAACCTCCCAAACTGATTTGATAATGTAATGTTTATTAAAAATATAAAATGGAGCAAAAAGTACATCTAATGTTAGATTAAAAGGCCAAATCTGTGAAATGACGACATTTACAAAGACATGGCAGCAATATACAAAGACGAGTCTTCATTTGCAGTATCTGTCTGCTTTCATTTTGCTCCTCCTGTAAAGAAAAAGAAGAAGACAACTTACTTTTTTACAAATATATTTTACTGTATCAGTATCCAGTAAATAACTGATAACTTTGTTTTTAACACCAGCTTTACCAATTTATGTTGCAAGGCGTGAGTTGTGACAGCGTGCGTAAATTCTCACATATCCGGCTTGTTACTACTGCTAGGATGATGATGTGAACATATATCTCAATCTGTTATAATGACAGCATGAGGCTCCATAAACCACATGCCATCACAAGTTGAAATAACGCTTCTAATGTCACAAGATCAACACGTTTCACGTCTGGATCTATACAAATCACTAATTGACCAAAAAAGGTCAAATAATACAATAGCAGAGACATATAATTTACAATTTATAATTTCTGTACTCCACACATTGGACTCTTTTTCAAAAGAAACTCTTCATAAGTATGTAGGTATAAAGATCACCCTTCTATTGTGTTTTTTTATTTTATGAATACACCTTAAAGGGAAAACCATAAAAGTCAAAACACTGCACATCAAGACCAGGTGAAAAGTGCACCTCTTTACTTTCACATTTTATGTGCGGTTTACAATTTGTTTGGATTTTGAACATGCATCAACTGATCTTGAATGCCCACCTTTTTACTGGCTTTGTATTATATTGTGTGTGAATATATAGATAAGTCTTTGATGTAATTTAAATTTAGCACAAATTTCAGTGGTTTTATCGAGTGAAAGCACTCAACTGGCAGTTTGGATTTAAAATCCTCATGTATAAATTTTCTTTGGAGAGGAAGGAACATTGAAGGGAGAGTGATTACAAAACAATTCTACGTTAAGTGTTTGACAACAGATATATAATGAGCTTATTCACGCACCTGTCGAGCAAAGCTTCATGAAACTTCCCGTCCATTCTGGCTTTCTTTAAGGTGGAAGGGTCGTCCTCATTAACCCTGAGCCGCCGATCTTGAAAACTCTGAAACTTCTTCCTGTAATTCACACGGCAACATTAATAAGACAATTACAAAAGGTTGTGCAAAAGAAAATGACTCACCGCCACAACCACACACACTTTAACACAGACTCAAAGTCACAGAATATTTTAACTACTTATCCTGACACCAAGGCTCTAAGCAGCTAAATCTTAAAAAAAAAAAAAAAAACCCAGATAATGACCAAAAGTATTAACCGAAGCAGAGTATTTAAATGTTGACAGTGCTGCCAAATAGCAATAGGATGAGTGGCTAAGCCTACTAGCTGCCACAAATCAACATATGCAGTACTATTATGGTAATATTCAGGTAAGGCAGGAAGGTTTTCTGGGGATAACAGAGGAATCCACTAATTAAGGTAGAACATTAAACACAATTTCAGCCTGAATTTATATATGTATCTAAATGAGCTCGCCATTATTGTATCACAGTAAGACTGCATTGTCATAGGCTGTCAGGACTTCATCCTCCTCCATGAATATTTTCCCTTATAAATGTGGATGGAACAGCTTTAAAATGATCTGTTATTTCAATGTAAACTATCTCAATACTTTATTTAATTATCTTGCACCACAGTGCCATAAACCACCAAGGCATCTTGCCAGAAACTTCTTTGATATTTAGTTTTTCTTTGCTCTGTCTGTGTTTTATGATACACAAGCTGCACTCCATCCTGAAAGGCATTTCAGACGCTAAACACTACATCAAGACACAGGCTCAAGGGCAGCCATTATCAACATGACAACATGACGAGTCCATTTCCCCAGCATTCATCTAAAACAAATAATAGAGTTGGAACACAAGCCAAAGCATGCCAAGCAAAAAAAACAGCTTCAGACATATTGCCTGGAACTTAATAGGCCTTAGACGGGACATATAAAAAACTCGCACCATTGGAAGCTAAAATGCTGCTACTGCTTTCTCATTCCACTATAACAGCAGACCATCAATTGTATTTTTGAGGCATGGGATTGCTGATGTGGTAGCTTAAAAGCCTGATCTCACATCCAGGGATGTGATTTTGTCGTCAAATTCTTGTCTGTGCAGAGTGACATGAAGTGAGGATAATGGGAAGGAAATCACTGTTTTTTTCCTCAATCAAAATAAAGTGCTTTAGCATTTATGCTGCAAGGTATACTGCTTTAAACTATAAAAAGTCAAACCGCTGTGAAACACAAGTATGATTAGTGATACAGTGACATTGTTCTAATCTACAACAACAGCTTAAAGTAAGTTTGCACTATAAAAAGTCCTTCTCAAAGACTGAAACGCCAAGAGATACGATATGTGCTACACTGACGATACCTTTTATATAGTTGAAAGTACACAAAAATTATTTTCAGTTCATATGGGTACAGTATTGTGCATGGACAGACACTATTTCGAGTCTTAGCTCAGAATAAATGTATTCTAAATTTAAATTTAAACACAGATGCCATCAGAAAAAAAAAAAAAAAATTTGATTGATTGTTATGAAATAAATATATAATGTTGGAAAACACAGATCAGAGTAAACACTTCACATAAAACAGCATTTACAGAATGACCAGAAAAACAAAAACCATACAATTCAATACAAAAGTCCTGGAAAACAAAATGCCCTTTATCTGTTTACTTCTCTCCTATCCCTGTGCTCAAATATACAGTAATTTATTACAGCTGAATTCCCAATAAAGCTGTTCTCATTTACATGTTTTTCTGTTTCTGTTGTCAGACAGCAGGACAAGTATTAAACAGAGACTGAAATGAGGCCCATTAAGACCACATGTTAGGCAGCAGTCACTTCCGAGCCATTTCCAAGCTGCTGCTCTGCTAAAATCCTGATTTTTATAACCGAGACGCCGTCTGACAAAATCACCACACACATAAGTTAAAGACTATGGCTGTGCTGTGATTTTTGGGCAGCGGTTGACAAACCTTTTATTCGTGTAACCCCTTAAAATGAGGCAGTGTCTACCTGCAACCTCGCACCATTTGCACAGGTCTACCGGCTGTGATCAGCAGTGGGTGAAGAAGACTTCAGATCATTCACTTAGGTAAAGGTAGAAATTCAACAATATAAAATACTCCACTACAAGTTAAAGTCCTGTATTTTAAAGCCTACTTACATAACAGTATGTATCAGCAAAATGTTATTAAAGGATCAAAATTGAATGTAATTATTATAAAGCAGAATGGGCCACGCCATTTTAGTAATATATTATGTTATTGGATTAATATTACGATACAAACCGTAACGAGGCCTTTTGTTGTTGTAGCAAGTAAAGGTGAAGCTACTTTTAACTACTTTATGTACTGTTGGGTAATTTAATCAATGACAATTGGTGATATTTTCTTAACTGATCACATGCTCTGTATCCAAAATGTTAATTAGCAAAATAACTACGCTTGACAGGTCCTGTAAATGCAGCGGAGTAAGAAGTAAAATATTTCGCTCAAAAAATGCAATACGTACAGTAGTTGAGAAAATGTACTTAGTTACAATTCATTGCTGGTGGCCAGGTCAAAGGGTCTTTCTTCCCCTTGTTTTAATTAAATAATATGCTGTGAAATCATTCAGCAATTCACAGGAAAAGAAAAGCAAAGATTAGAGGTAAGTCTGAAAAAATTAACCTAATGTTGTGTGAGAAAAATATTTTTTTTGGCTTCCCTTTCCTGTTAAACATCTTGAAACCCCTCATATTCATCTTGTCAACCCCAGGTTGGGAACCACAGATGTTTCTAATATTTCATCCACCTCATTATGGAGGTTTCACCAAGATAATACTTATTACAGGACTGTTGCACTGGATTGTGCTCTGGTCAACCTGTTTATTTTACATACATTAAAACAAATTTATAACAGCAGCCTGCCCCCACTCCAAGTGCCCTACTTTGAAAGTGCTTGGTGGAAATAACTTCACCGTGACCCGATTCCAGATAAGGGGCAGAGAATGGATGTCTGGCTGGATGGACTTCTGATCTTAAATTGCTCATTAAATGCAAGACGGTTAATTTGAACTTTATATGCTGAGAGAATCCAACATGGGTTTCCGTCATTTGTTCTTGATTGGGCTGCTTGTGTAAAAAGTAGGCGCTACAGTCATACACAGTGGAGGTTACGTACACATAATTGATCTCACAGGACTTCACGTTGCCCCTGTCTTCATCTGCAATGTCGTCTTTACGCTTGACCTCTCGTTCCGTACTTGATCTGATCTGTTCATCATTCAAGAGGGAAAAAAAAACAAACAAAAAAAAAAAGAAAGAGAGAGAAGTTGCGCATTAAATATCAATACGTTGAACCCTCTGAAGTGAGGTCACAAACATTTTTTCCCCTTCCATTTCAAGGATCAGGTACTCACAGAGATTGCATGCTTAAAATTAAAGGATTAACACGCAACCTTGGGCAAGAACGCAATTTACACATCACCTTCACCATCTCGCCATCCCCTGCTGTCTTGCTCTTGGCCGCGATGTCCCCACTGTCACTGTAGGAGATGAAACAGCTATTTGCTGCCAGGAGAGCCATTTTGCCCTGTGGCAGAACAGGGAGAAAACAAAGGAGAAGGCAGTAGATTAGACAGAATTGCGGTGGGTTTGGTTGTTGTGACAGGCATGAAAGGTTGCCTGATATTTGATGCAAAAAAGTCTCAAGGTTGTGCCAGGCAGGTTGTTTATAGGTTCAACAAAGCATCAAGGCGAGCAACGTGCTTCGGTGATAAGGTAGATGCATTCTGCATAATGAATTAGTTGTTCATGACTACAGCCAAGTCTTATCCCTCATGGGCTAAACTTCAATCAGCTATGAGGTGAGGCGTGAAAGGCAGGAGACAGCAGTAAAAAACAAAGAGTCCCTTTTTACTAGGGCTGTAGTCAACCAAAGAAAATCTTGCATGTTATCTCTAGAAGAACTAAATTGTCCACATACTACCTGGTAGCCTTATTAGCCCAAATGAATTATAAATAAACATAAAAAGATAGATTTGCAGCATAACATATTGAAATGTGCCAATTCTGATATGTTCACACTCAAGCTTCAAGCATTAAACACTAAAGTTGACGGAGCTTCCTAACCCACCCAAGATCGCCTATCCTTTCTAGATGATATGCCATGCTGGTTGTTCACATACAACTAATGAGGAATATACACTCAAAGCCTCAAGCGTTAAAAACGAAAAATTGATGGAGCATCCTAACGCAGACAGGATCGTTTTTAGATGATATGCCATGTTGGTTGTTGAACTGTGATATGCAAACTGCTGTTTGCAAAGTTTAAACTCAATTTTTTGGTCATCCATTTGAACAATATGCAGCCACACAGATGACTTTTTTGACATGGTGTCAATTAGTTTGGAGCCAACTCAAGAGTAACGGTTCAGTAAACGTGAAATAAGTTGGACCTAGTCGCCATTAGGTTGGGCATGTTCAAAGTTGTGAAGACCGTTTTCACAGGTAATCTGTCCGTCCCACCGCCACAGTAAATAATGGATCAATCCTGGAAGACTACTGATGTAGCGCTTTTCTGCTTATGAAAGTAACACTGATGATTGTCCAAACAAAGAGAATTTGGTCGGATGACAGTACAGCGACCAACCAACTGACCAGTCAACCGGGGGACTACAGCCCTACTTTTTACATGATGTGCCACAACTGCAAAAAAGAGTGTGTATTTATTTCAAACATTAATTACTGTTCATACAGGCATTCATGGAAATAAAACATTTACTTATTCAAACACACTTTAATAAGTATAGTACTTTTGGGCATTTTTTACTTTTTTATGAAATGTCGCAGAAAAAACAATATATTGATTACTGAGAAAATAACTGGCAGATTAACTGATAATAAAAATATTTGTTAGTTGCAGCCCAAGGTACTAGTGCACTTTCCCAAAACTGAGATGATCTTTTACAAATGTGTTGTTTTATCCATCCAAAACCCCCAAATATTCTGTTTACAAAGAAACGCATTAAACAGTCACTTTTTAGAAGCTAGAACAAGTGACATAACATCTGACCTATATATATATATATATACACACAGTCCGGTATGTTGTAAAATAGCTGTTATTTTTGTTACTTTAATCAAGATGCCTTCAGTAGTTCATGTGGTTAACATCCCATTCGACCTCTAGAAAGGTCCAATAAAAAGGTATCACTTTAACATTAAAGTCTTCGTCTTATTTAGATCCACAATGGTTCTTTTGGTAGAAGTTCTATAATAGTAGGGAAATAATTAGATGGGATTGGAAGAGGGACAGGTTCCGCTGTAACACAAGTGACAGAGCTAAGATGAGACAGGGAGAAATAAATAAAAATCAGGTAAGATGGAAAAAAATTAAACTGCTCCTGTTTTACCCAGAGTTTGAGAGGCCCCTGTGCTTGATGATAACTGGAGAACTTCATAGATTACCATGGCCAAAATTATGAGAAGGAACATTTGAAGATTTACTCACAGCCTGGAAGACTGGTTCCCATTGTTCCCTGGAGCCGATGGCATCAGAGCGCCCCACCACCAAACCCTCAGAGTTGATACCCAGGTACTTGCCATATCCTGACTTCAAGGCTATTCTGCAACAGCAAAACAAAAAATCACAAAATGAAATTCTTCTTTGGCAAAGGCTTTTCAATACTTCAAAAGGAGACAACATAAGGAAGGCTAATCTAATGTTCAAAACATCGTTAGCTAATCCCAGAGCACGTTTTTCTAGCACATAAAAAATAGCTAGTTAGCTAGTTACAACAGGTAGCACCACTTCAAGGAGAGGTTGTCCATGGAAGCGTAAATTACTTTGGCACATCTCGACAATATAAACAGATGCTTCGTATAAAATGCAGAAATGGGGTAATAAATCTGTGGGTGAAAGATTATCTGTGGATGCAAATACAAAGTGCGGTTTGTCTTTGTGTACTCACCGTGTGTCTGAGAGCTTGATGGCAGTAAATTGCTCTGGAGGGTCTGGTCCTTCATCATCTGAAACATATAAAACAATGTTTACCTTTTAAAAGTTTTACTGTTGTTTGTATTGCTTCCAAATTCTTTAATTTGTTCTTTCATTTTTAATTGTTTTCTGATTTGTTTTTATCCCATATCGTTGATTTCAGACCTATTTCATGCTGGCTTTTATGCCAGATTGTTGTATTTAGATTATGTAATGTTGGTTTGATGTCCTTTTTTTTTTTTAAGCCTTTCTTAGTTTTATCCTTTTTCTTTATTTGCAGTTTCTAAGTTTAATATTTGTCTAAATGTTGGAATTCTTTGCCTTATGCCTTTATCATCCTGTGTACACAGGGCGCCCATGCAAAAGAGAGTGAACTGCTCTCACTGGAACACCCTGTCTGAATAATCGTTGAATTAATGAATAATTAGACTCCTATCTGTTCAAAAACAAAAAATGTTTCAGCAAGCCAACAGCCAAGTTAAAATACTCTATGATGCAAGATCTTTGACCTGTAACCACATACTGGACACTAATCTTTTGGTTTTGCAAGAAAAAGTTTTTGCCACAAAAAAAGAAAAATGTAGTGTTTAATTAATTACTGTGTAACAATCATGTATCATTATTAAAATGTGCATAAATTCTTCACACGCTAAGGTCGTCCTTAAAATCTGTTTCATGGGTTACTTATGCATTCTTGTAATTAATAATGCAAACCCTTCGGTTATGCAGTGCTTTGCAGATCTGGGTTCAGTTCACCAGCGCTGAGACATGTGGAATACGATATGGAAGGAGCTACTGCGTTGCATTTAAATGCTTTATTTTATGCCGAGGTCTCCTGGGCTCCTCTTGATTTCATAAAACTGTGACCTGCCTGTGATTAGGCCACTTCCTGACCTTTACGATAAATCAAAGCTTTGTGCAATTTGCAGTGTGTCGCGCAGGCATCTGGTCAAGGAACAGCAGAGACTGCTAGACATTAACGAGGGAAGCATTAATAAAGCAGAGGTAAAATGTGACATAAACTGCTTCTTCAAAAGGTTGATTATCTCTGGAATATGTCAGACTGTGACCCTCTGAGTTGTCTAAAAGAACATCAGCATATTTTCTCTAACCTCCAGGTGAATGTGAACATTTTTGCAGCTTTCTAAAAGGCTGTATCATCCACAGTGGGACATCGGTGCAGAAAAATCCAGTAAAGGCGGGAAAATCTCTAATCTCTCTTTCTATACTGCTAGCTTGGGTCCTCTTTCATCTCCTAGAAATGAGCTTATGTGCATGCAGAGGATGAGGACCCACTAAGGGAATTGGGATGTTTCAATCTCCCAACCATTTTCACTGGTTCTCGCAGAACGTGGGCTGAATTAATTGTTAGTAATGTCTCTTTCCGGGCAGACTGTTACAATGAGCACCACTCCCTCAGAAGTGCCTGAAGGAGTGAGCGAAAACTCTGAGTTAGCACTGTCCTTCCCCTCAAATCAACCCCTGTTCAGCCTTTTCAGTCTGGTCTCTGGATTTACTACTTAAATACGTACTGCTTTGTGGACTGAAGGCAAAACCCCCTTTTCATCCCCCAATGCCTGGAGTCTACAGTAAATGTATAATGTCCCACAGCTCAAGGTGATGTATTCAAATAGCTTGTGATCTCCCATATTAAACAAAGACCCTAAAAAGTAACTTTTTTTAGTTTTGAAATTAGGATTTGTTCGGATTCATTAATTGGACAACAGAATGTTTAAAAATGACAATATGATCATAAAACACAGTATGATCATATCATTACAATACGATTTAACTAGAAGGCGATGTATGATAACACCTAGCTATTGCACAGGCACAGTCCTGGGGTCAGAGGATTATTCAATCTTCTACCACATTACACAACATAACCGGGAAAGAATTGCATTAGTAAGACAGCTGTCACTCGCGGGCTACTGCGAATGAATTTCAAGGAAAGTATTTGGGGTGCAATATGAACCTAGCAATGTGAATTATCAAAATACCCATAAAAGCAACCTAAAGCAGTAGAAATTGTATGCATCATACTGCTAGCAGTTATAGAAAGTGCCAGCCAACACAAACTGATGTACACTAAGTATCAAAAAGAAAAACAAAACAAAACCAAACATACAAAATACATTAAACATGCAAAATGGCAGTTCTTGGGTTTGACATTAATATTAAAACACAACAAAAGAACAATAGTGGGAACATTAGTACAGGCTGTTCTTGCATACAGCTCAGAAATATGTATTTCATAGTGGAAAAGTTATTATACAGCAAGTTAAGTCAGGTATCCCCCTTCAACATAGAACTTTTCTACTGTGTTGATAAAAAGTGATCGTACTGAGTTAAAGCCACAAGGGCTGTATGAAGGAGCTGAGTTCTCTGAGAGATAAATTGGTCAAATTCTGAAGTCACCTCAGTGTGTCTGCTTACCTTTGTGCGGTGCACCGAGTGTGAAAAGTCCAGTATCCAGGGCATGGATGTACGAGTTGTTCTGCATCTCTATGGCAACTGTTCCGGTAATTTCCCCAAAGCTTCTGACGGCCCACCACCCACCTGGTGAGCCGAAAGATCCGTGTCAAAAGGAGTAATAACACACGGCATCGCTGTTTGCTCTAAAGCCACAGCAACATTAATTTTTGGAGTAAACTGCACCGATAGAAATCATGGGCCATGTGTTTAGGATTAGAGTTTACAAAAATCTTGACTTGGAGGCTTTCTCAGCTGACACCATGTTTACCTCAGTGGCACTGCATTTCAGGGTAGCAGATTACCTGTATCCGGTGCTTCTAAACTCAGTGAAAAATTGCAAAAATTGTAATATAGAATTAGCATTATAAGTTTGTCAGTGGGTTTACAGGAAGTTGCTGCATCAATTTGCATTAGTCAAATTTTTAAAATCTCTTTAAAAAGGGGCAATCGATGATCCAAATATAAACACAGTGGTTGCCCTACAGCCAGAAATCAAAACACAAAAGTGGAGTCTGCTTTCACTCTCAAGTTGATTAAGAGGTCATACAAAAACTATCCCTAGACAACTACATTTAATTTATTAATGTTTATGGTGAAAGACTTGTATGAATCAGTTATGCTGGTAACACAAGGAGTAAATCAGGCAAAAATCTGTAAATACTATCAGTTTATGAATATGAAATACTGTTTCTTTATCAATAATTCAAACTTTTCCATTACATATGTAAAAATAACTTTTTGTGGTCATAAATAATTCAGAATATCAATACGGGCTGATTTTTACATACAAATATCATGATGAAAGATATGTTTAAAGACGTTTTATTAAACCCTCTCTAACTACTTTTCTCCTATTACATTCACAACAGCATAAAGAACTGATAAGTCTTCTAATTCATACGGTAAAGTGTCTTGAAGAAAGGAAACTTTGCTCACTTGTGTCACCTTGATCGTCTCACCCATTTACATGCCAGCAGAAAATTCACAGCTTAATGGTGATGTAACAAATCTGTATAAATATCTGCTTCTACAAATTAGAAATACGGTAGATACACATACCAATTATATCAGGTTTTTCTTCTTCATCTGTTGCTTTTCTCTTCTTATCTTTGTGCTTTTTCTTTTTCCTGTGGAAAAAAAGAAAATTACTATTGTGTCAAAGAAAAAATGTAATATATAATTTCATGGCTAACACGGGTGGACCTTGTAAATCATAACCAAACATTCAGTGAATACATTTTCCTTGAAATGCAACTACAAGGCTCTCAAAAAATCGATAACAAATTGAGTTTCTATTTAGTTTTCAATAGGAATTAAAGTTCTAGGATATGAACTGCAGAGCCTTCATCTACTCAGACGACCTTTAATCAATTTTGTGCTAGATTTAAAACAAAATCTGATTTTTTTGTTGAGTTACACCCAATACCCCATAACCACAAATGAAATGATGTTTTAGTTAAATTCTCTGCAATTATTTGCAAATAATTTCACGCAGATATAAAATGCAGAAATGCCTCAAAACAAGTCAGTATACATGGCCAGAGATTCGATATTTCTGTCTGAGTGGTTCCCAGTTATGATTCATACATTTTTTTTTACACTCACAAGCTGATAAGGTACTTTATTTGTTTTTTTTTAATTTCATAATGATGGAGCCCTCTGTAATCTAGTGCCATTTATACAAACTATAAGTTTTATACGTTTTCTTGGCAGTTATTTCTCTGAATAGTTTCTTGGACCTCATGATGTCCTGTTCTCATCTGTCATAAAAACAAACAGTGTTTCTACATCTAAATCGTGTTTGTCATTAATCAGCTATTAAGCGAATGTGGATACCGTGTTGACTTTTGGTTGCTGTTCTGAGTTTCGAGTCAGGAGTATTTTCATAGTGTGGCCGTTACAAATCGTTTTCAGAATGAGAATGTGATCAATGTTAGCTTCAGAAATGCAGAAGAACGCTTTAAAAAATAACAATTATTGTTATCATTACTTGTGCATACTAAAAATAATAATCTCTAAAACATAGCTTCATATGGTTAATTGCTTTGGCGTTAGATATCTTATCTGATGGTGCTGCTGTTAAAGCTTCTTTTAGATTAAATAACCTTCGCTTATCCAAAACTGAACGATGGTTGATATGTTAGCTATTAGCATTAGCAGCCAAGAAAGGTGGTCATGTGTTTGCTATCCTCAAACAACCGACTGAGCTCGACAGTCTTCGAAAATCTTTGAACTGTCACATTGTTAATAGTTTGTCAAAGGTTAAAAATTGGTAACTGCTAAATTAAACCAAGTCACTCTTTGTAGTAAAGTAGCGTTCATCGTAACGTCCTCGTTATAGCCACTGCTACTGTAGCTTAAGTTAGCACAGGTTGCAGAGATCGACCTAGTTAGCCGTTACTGATTCTGCATGCGGTAGCGATGAGTGCTGCTAAGTAAGAGAACGACTTACCCTTTGTTTAGACCTTTCAACACCAGTTTTGTTGATTTGACATGTGAATATTCAGCCATTCCTTCACCTAACTTAGTGGCTGGCACTGATAGTAAACACTGAGTGTAAGTACGGCGGTCGCCGAGGTACATTTGAAGCGTTGTCCACGCCTCAGCCAAACCATTCAGTCTGTGCCTTCTATGTATCCGAGCTAAACAAAGTCTACCCGACTACCTGTAGAAGATGTCACACATTCTGTGGTACAGATAGTGATGGAAGAAGAACTCGGATCCTTTACTTAAGTAAAAGTACTACTACAACAATACTCTATAGTCTGTTACAAGTAAAAGTGCTGCATCCAGAATTCTACTTAAGTAAAAGTAACGAAGTATTATAAAGCAAAATGTACTTCACGCTAAGTTGTTAATCGTAATCGTTCCAAGTGACTGATAGAGCATATTGAAATACACACTTTTACCTATGCATCAATGTGTAAGCAGCTTTATACTGTTGTAGCTGCTCAAGGTGGAGTTAGTTTTAACTATTTTAACAGTGAGAAAGTTTAGTTTTAAAAAAGTAGATTGGAAGTATCCAAGTAGGCCTTGATCAGATAGTAACACTTATACAATTTTCCCACGGGTCTTCATGTTTTGTCCTACTCAGCACTTCTGGGTGATTTTTGAATTTCCATACTAAACAGGGAAGTTAACCAAAAGAGAATGAGTACTGCTCTCATTCAACCTCATTTGTATTACATTGAATACATTTAGGCCTTCCTTCAGATATCAGATTTAATCATAGCAGATCATAAATCAAACAAGTCATTTCGCTCTGTATATCAGGCTCCAGGTCAGGGTCTGAAGAAGGGGCATTTGTCTCTTCTTGCTTGTCCACACATACACACATACATTGACTAGAAATGTTAAATGTTCTCCGAGTCAACCTCCTAAGACCCTTACCTCAAATGCAAAAATAGTCCCACCAATCAACTGGGAAGGTAGGCAGGAGAGGCTGACCTCAAGACTGGTGTCCTCATATAACTGTTTATGCTAATGTCACCTCATTAAACAGAAATGGCCCAATCAGGAGCCCGTGACAGGAGGTAATAAATCATTTGAGAGCACTGTCAAGAATTAAAATAAATTAGACAGAAGCTTGTGTTATCTGCCCACTGCAGTAAAACTCAGCTGGTAAGAGCTTCATCTTCCAACAGAAAAAAAGTGTCCAGACTGGAGAAAAACTGATGAACGCTGCCCAAAGCCAGGAAGACTCACCATAATAACTCCAGCACAAAACACGTCTAAATTGATGAGAAACTACAGTAAGACCTCGGTGAGAGTCCTGGTGGTGCTGTGCTTAAAGAAAAAAGTTTGAGCCACAGTGTGGAAGATTAATCTGGTCAGCTTCAAGAGAGTTAGAAAGTGGGGTTTTGAGAAGTCATGAATCAACATTTTTCCTCTGAACTGTATTTGTACTCCTACTGTCATTTGTCAAATTCAGTGATGCTTTGACAGCAATCCCTGTTGTTGATGGGATTAAACAGTCGTAATTCGTACTGAGAGAGCTGAGTGGTTAAGACCACGAGTACTTAAAAAGAGCTGAAGGAAGACAGTTTCAAGCAAAAATGGTAGCACACACAGTACCTGATACTTCAGACCCTCAGTGGAAAAGTAACAGCAAAAAGGACATGCTACAGCAGCACTCCACTTCAGGCCATTACTATAGAGATACTACTTTCTAATATAGAAGCCTTCATAGGGAAGGGATGGTGTAATTATTTGTTGATAAGTTATTTATTGATGATGTGTACATCCGTTTTAGAGCTGTTAATAAGAACAACATTTGGGTGGCCACTTCGTTTTAATGGTGTGTACCCCTTCTATTTGTTATGGTAGTTACACGTTTCTAATAAATTAATAAATGATATATTCATATGTTTTGTGTGCGTGTGTATGTGTGTGTGTGTGGGTGTGTGTCTGTTTTTGATACGGCCAGCAATTTTTTCAGCATTAGCTATCCAGTGTATCTATAACCTGTAATTCACTCGTTATATAGGAGTTTTAAGTGTAAGCGGCAGATTCTCCCATTCCCACGCTGAATTCAAACTGCCTACCCATGGAAGAGGGATTCAGAGGAAATGACGCATGCATGAAATACAGAATTATTTTTTTAAAATGTTATCTCATTGACATTAGCCTCACTGTTTACTGTTCGAGCTAATAAAACCACTGCTGCTAGTTCACATTGAAGAGTTCGGCTGGTGTGGCTTTTATAGCGAAGCAGTAGCAGGAGATGCAGTGTATTTGTCACTGAGTAGCTGCTCGAGGAATGTTTCCTGTTGTATTTTACAGCACATGCTGTTACCACCATTTACCATATATATATATTCTTAAGGATTACATAAGGGTCCTTCTAACTTTTGCCAAACAGCAGCCACCGTTGCCACATGTAAAGAAAAGGGACAATGGTAAATGCTAAAATTTTCATTAACAACAACACAAGTTGAGAAGAGTCCTTGAGTTAGCAAGCTGCTTAAGCAATATCAGTTATAAATTTGTATCTATTTAATGTTTGATAATATTAGCCACCATGAGGTATTGGTCATGCAACGCCAAGCATCGCTGTAGCTGCCAGACTTCTGAGGGCACGAAACAGCGGTGCGCATCTTTGCTTATGGAGTCTACTTTTCATTTGAAAGAGAAAAAATGGGTTATTTTTCTTTCAAAATACACATCGTTTTTATTTGATAAGTCAATAATAAAGAGTTTTACAATTATCCCTCAAGGTCTGCGATAAACGGATTTTAGTCCAAACGCTTTGCAGCTCTTTTCCACAAGGTTAGTGATCAAGCAGTCCACTGGAAGGGTCCACCAGCTGAATTAAAGAGCTTGCTAAAAACACAATGCAGGTTTTCATGCTAGAGAAGGATTAAGACCAGCCAAAGCTGGAGATTTTTCACAATCTGGCAAACTGAAGTTGTTCTTGTTAATAGCTTATTAATGATATACTAGACATTAGTAAATAATTTATTAACTATAATTAAACATGTTTGTTAAAATGTACATATAAAAGAGTGACACTAACAAAATTACATCCCATTGCACTGAATGCATCAAGCCGTCAATATAACAAACATCCAAGAATCTTATTGTTTAGAAAGGGCATATAAAAGGGACATCCTGAATCAATGTCCAAGCAAAATAGCATGTCAGAAAAATAATATTTTGACAAGAAACGAAAAATAGCATTACTTATACCTCATGTCATATAGTTATAATTAGTAATTATCACCTCACAGATACAGCACGATTTCAGTGGTAATATTGTGCCCCCACAAAGAATAGCTTGACGGAGTGACTGTAAATCTCCCTCACAACATGTAGGATGATACAAGTTACGCAAATAATCTAACAGTACGACACCGCTCGCAGTCTAAATGTTAGGTCTGTCAACTAGTGAAGGATGAGTTAATTCAGGAACACTCCTATGTCCTTTGTGTCTTTCATGTCCTTGTTAAAGTGCCTTTTGTCTAACAAGTCTGCCTGCTCCATTAGCCGCCTTTCAACTGTGAAAAGCACATTTATCATCCTTATACATACTGTACCAAACCCAAAACAGTGCTGACAAGGAATTAACACCTTCTTGTTGAGGTGAAATCTTCTTCTTGTTAATTTTTCACCCCAAATCATATTGCCCATCTTGTACTGGATTTTTCAGGCTGATATCGATATGAGAGCTCAAAAACTGATAATGATGAATCAGCCGATATTACACAAGCACATAACTTAAACAGACATTTCTGCGAAGGATCTCTTACATTTCTTTTCCAATTCCACTAACTTTGGTGATCCCCCAACGGTTTACGACCTGCAGAACTAATGACATTCCCATAAGCCTCAGCTGCACTTTGTGTTTGATTGTAATTAACAAATGTTAGCGTGCCAACATGCTAAACTAACTTTATGGCAAATATTTCAGCATTTTAACATTGTCACCCTGAGCATGTTAGCATGTCGATGTTAGCATTTTTCTCAAAACACGGCTGTGCCTAAATACAGTCTTACATAGCCAGCGTTAATACATACAAATACCTAAAACAGTAAGTTCATATACTCACACACTGGGTACTTTTAATTGACATCCCAACTAAAGTACAAAATTATTTAAGGAAATGTGACATTCAATGGCTCCCACATGTGTTATATTGTACAAGCTAATGAAGTGTCTGATTTCAACACCCTTCTCACACCTTTTGTAATTACTTCTCTCACAGTCTTGTTTGTTGTACCGCTGTCTTCTCTCCTCCTGTGTCTCTTTCAGCTGTTTTTTTCTATTTTTGTCCTTCTCTAAAAAACTTCTACTTCTGAAGGCCCTTCCGTCAGCCCACTCTTCACCTCACCCCTGTCACCCCCGCCCCCTGACCCCGTCATGTCCTACATCTGTCACATGTAATTCTCCTCTGGGGATTTAGGTGATAGAAGGTTAAGTTGCTGACAGTGTGGAGCAGGTGTTTTCATAAGTGGCAGCGTGCTGTTACATTGCACTATGGCCGCACTCTCGCTCTGTCAATGTCACCGCTCCTTCACAATGTGTTTCCTTGGCTTTCACGGTGTGTGTTTGTATAGGCTGCTGGAGTTTATGATGTGGATGACAAATGAGGGAGGGAGACAGATGAAGATGGATCAAGTAGCGCCATGCCCTGGGGCTTCCTAGTTAAAAATGATGTAATGATGTGATTTCCTGGGAGTGACACTGGGGAAGGGACTGAGATGTTGGACAGGTGGAGAATTTAAATCTGTGGTCTATTTAAACCATTTAGTCAATGTAATGTGTGGGTATCCCCACTCTCTATTTCACTAAATTCATGACAATCTTTAGGTAAGATGTGAAATAAATCAAAGCACATAAATTTCCATGTAAGAACTTAATGAATGACAGTTATTACATCTTATTTATCATCCCTTAATGGCAGTCTTTTTCTTTTTTTTTCTTTTTTTTAATGAATTCAGGCTTCATTTGACTAAAGTGACCTTGTCACAGGGTAATTCTATGATGGAATATTGCATCTCAGCTTGCGATTGAACACAGAGTGAAAAGGAAGGCTCTTTGGAAGAGAAAGTGCCTAACCTGCATATTTACTCTTGTATTATTAAATGAAGGGCACAAAAACATTTATTAGCAAAAGACACACAATTAAAAAGATTAACTTGAGAAGTGCAAGGAGAGCTATTTATCCTCGGATGAATAGAGTGCCTGCCTTAATACCTTTCATGGTGGACTGGACTGCAGTATTACTTGGCTTCATGGAGCTCTGGGTCTGGAAATTGACTACAGTCTACAGTCATTTAGAGGTCTTATGGCAATTTCGCTGCAGGTTATGGAAGAGAGGAGTTCAGAGAATGGATAAACACCTGTGACATTTCCTTTCAGCACTATGTTCAAGGTAACTCTACCCTTTTATTTCCTCTCTTACTAGATTTTTAGTGCTTCCTCTTGCTACGACATCTCTGTACTGGCTGTGTAATGGTTGTTACATGACTAACATAATGCGTTTTGCTTTTGACATATGGCTTAATTTAAAATGTAGATATTGACGCCCTGGTCTAATTAATCACAGTTGATATTTCACAGCAAAATGTGATATTAATCCACTTATATCTCCTTGCCATAAATAGACTAAATGTCATACTGAATAATACATAAAACAGATTGTGATCAGTCTCTTAAAAAGAGAAACATGTACTGTGTAGTGTTCTCTCTGTGTAAATGAAATTGTATTTTAAAGAGTACAAAAACATAAACCATCATGCTATCGATGTCCTCTTTCAAACATATGTTACTCATCAAGGTTATAGAGGATATAAAAGATGTTGAAAACTTTCACAGCCTTTTACAGCCTGCTGCCCTTTAGGACTGTGTTTATTGCCAGGTTATATAAAAAGTACTGTCTAATTATACATTTTCTGAAACCAGTCATTTTGTGAGCCACTGAAACTGAACTTCTTTTTTCAGTAAAAACTTTCTTTACGGCTCGATATAGCATTGCAGGATCACTGCAAGCGTGTATTTTTCCAAGTTTAAAATGATGACCTGCATACATCTCCCCCTCTCTCTCTCTCTCTTGCTCGCTCCGTCCCATTGACAATGGCTGTGTTATTTGCTCTGAGTGGTTAGCGTCTGTGGCTCTTCTCTGTTGGCTCACGCAGTCTCGTTCTTGCTTCAGAGCATCCCAAATGCCCGCTTCACTCTTTCTCTCAACACCCCCCCCCCCCATCTAAACAGTCTTTTCAACCCCATCTTCAACGACCTTGAGACTGGCTTCCATCAGTTGTGAATGTTAAAAAAGACCCCGGACCCTCTGCAGCAGGGCCAAGGAAGGCAGCCCGGCTGCATGAATGACTCATCCAGTCTTGCAGTTCTGCACGCTTACTGCTGGGTGGCAGTATTCACACATGGCGCTGTGCATCAAGCAGAGGCAACTGAAGCCCAGCCTGACATACTCCCCACTGATCTAAATTTGCCAATGTGAATTTTAGGCAGCGTTCTATAATGAATCAAGATTAGATATTTTTGATTCATGCATATATGTATGATTCAGATGAACAGAGAGGAGGTTTAGTAAGATTTTACTTTGCCTGGAGAATGTGGTTCTTTCTACTAAAAGTCAACAAGAAGTGGATCGAATCCAAAAAAAAATCATTCTAAAATAGCATTTGTTTGTTTTTAAATAGCACAAAGGAGAAAATGCTCGAGAATTTTCCTCATTAACACATTTTAAGAGTCACTTGCTGCTATTTTAAGCGGCGATAGTGACAGTGTAGCTCACAAGAGAGAGTTAACTTCGTAGTAGCAAATAAACAGCCTTATTTGCACACTCCATGGGTGGTGTATTCTCTCCCCCTAATTAATCCACTGCTCTTCGTAAACTAATCACACTGCTTTTGTGTTTTGGATGAAATTTAGCTGAAGGTCTCGTAGTACTTGAGCATAACATAAATGCTGTTTCACATCAAACATCTCACCTCCAGTGTCTAACCTCTCTGATGGTCGCCTCAGTCATTTGCCACTTTACTCATCGTGGCATTACAGCATCAAGTCAAAAAGCCTCTGAGAATGTGAGGGGAGTTGCTGAATAATTCACTGTCTTGTGTATTTTTAAACTCACACTTGCATTTATAATGCAGAGAGACTTGAATCATATGACACTGACACGCTGTTAATGTTTTAGTGTCTGCGCATCTCTGTAGGCTTTTATCGGTGAATCACTGCCAGTTAGCAAATACACGGGATGCACCCACACGTAGACACACACACACTCAAACACACACACATCTGTACAAAGTGAGATTTGTAAGCCCGCTTTCATTTCCTCCTAAAGCTCCACTAGCACAGATGGCCTCTTGTTTTCCCCTCGTCTTTCTAACAGAAAGGACTTACTCAATTTGACATCACCTGCCTCAAACTGGAAGGAATCCTTCAGCGGCTTTGAATCAGCCCCAGAAATGACCAGTGCAGAAAAACGTTATCTTTCATCATCAATCATCCTAAATAATTTGGACGATTTAAAGATAAAGACACCTTGGATTAGTATGCAGTGTACTGTGTACAGCACACAAGAGGAAATGGAATGAGGTGGGACGTGAATCACCAGCTGGATCTGAACCAGGTTTGAACCCACAGTCTCTCAAGCATATGGCAATCATGCAATAATGAACTGTTATCTGCTGTGCTCTCTGCAAGGTATGCTCCCTAACATATTGCAGTGGGTCTGTTCCTTTCGTGGTGGCAATGATACTCTACAACACACACATACACACACACACACACACACACACACACACACACAGACAGACAGACACACACACACACACACACACACACACACACACACACACACACACACACACACACACACACACACACGCACACACACCCTCCCTACAAACTACTGCTCTCTGGGCAGTAAATTATTGTTTTCACAATTCATACTGAATCAAACAAACATACAAAAACAGAGTTGAACAAAGACTAAAAAAAGGGTAGGATGCTGTTTCTGTCTTACGTCTCTCTTCGAAAACGTCACCGTCATCAAATGGATTTATCAATGACAGTGAATAAGAAACTTTTCACTTCTTGCAGTACGTTCAACTCACACGGCAAAGCCTTTTGTTTATACATTTGCGATGTGCATTAGAAAGAATAAAACAGAATCGGAATGAAATTCAGGTTTACAAGAGCTACAATATGACATTTTACTGAGTGAAACTTTTTTGGGAAAATGTAATGCACTTTTTTCATCAACATGCTGACAAAACTTTCACTTTCAATATACATATTTCTAATTTTAGCAGATACATCCACACTGACCATTTTTCTTACCTTACAGTATCCTCTTAAGGCAACTAAAGCACAATTAAGGTATTTATGGCAATCAACAAAGTAGTATGGCTTTCAGCACAATATTCACAAGATCACCTTCTCAGGTGTTGACGAAAACCGGACTCATATTTCAAAATCAAGTGAACCGTGGCAGACTCTGAGGCTACTTGCCAGTATTCTTCATAAGTTGATATTTATTGAATCTCATGTGCAGCTGTGCAACTGGTTTCACGGCAGGTGGTATTTATGGTTATGTGTAGACGAAACCATTTGGTTGAGGTTAGGTTAAGAATGTGATTAGAGTTCAAATATTAAAGCTACGAGACAGGACGAAAACCCAGGCCTTCAGTGTTCAAACACTCTGTACGGTCATCCATCATCAGACCCTTAGTTTTCCCTGCAGTATCCGGATATCACACTATTTCCTGCATTGGTGCTAAATATTAGCAGTGAATGTAAGTTGGTGTTGCAATTTAGATGCATTTAAGGGATATTAGGAGATGGGGTTGGCATGAGAGGGATTCAAGCTGCTGTAACAGGGAAATGAAGAACCTATGGTGCTGCTCGTGTTTGGGGTTGTGGGTTTTTGGGGCTATCCCACATAAACTTCAAAACAATGGCAAAACAGGTACATATACAGGTTGCATATGGTATTGCTTATTTTTTTTAATGCACGATATAAATAACTTGAATTGGTTTCATTTATGAAATGTGCTATATAAATGTGACATTTCCAAGCGCTGCCTTTCTTTACAGACTGTGGCTTCGAGCATGAATGACGCCGGTGTTAATGAATTGGCTAAATCAAGGCTGCTGCATGTTTGTTAGACAGGAGTGAAGTACTGGTGAGAGTGGGCAATGTCATGTTGATCCTTGCAGTCAGAGACACTGCCGTTAGAAAATAATCAGCTCTACTGACACAGTTCAAGTGGAAAATCAACACAGAATTCCTCGCAGGTTTTTTGAACACCATTTTCCATGACAGTAGATGAGGGATTCGCCGTGATAATGACTCAAATCATTGTGAAAAAATGCAATATTACTACTTCTTCTCATTAGAACCTTTTTGGCACTTAATAATCATAGTAATAATATTTAGAGAACCAGGGAGTGTGTTTTTCCACCCCATATTTCTACGCTTATATCAACACCACACACTTAAAAGATGAAATAAATTCAAGTCTGCTACAGTGTGTTTAGCTATATGCTACATTATTTTTAAATACAGAGCTGACTTACTGATACTGTATTGGCAACCAGTCTTTTTTTTTTCTTGCCCCATCCTAATCCCATAGAAATTGTGTTAGGATTATGCACAAAAGGCGCTTTTTAGACACAGATTTGCATGTTTGGATTAGTAAAGCCTTGTAATGGAGGCTTGCAGAAAGCCACCATCCTGTTCTGACACACACTAAACCGATGTATGGTTGCTTTTGCTTTTAACTACCAGACATTACTCATCTGTCTGTCTGCCAGCTCAGATAATTTCTTGCAAGGAGAAATTTGTTCTGTTGCTTATAAATGTAGGAAGCAGAGGGAAGAGTCTCCCTTTTTTAATTATCAACCTCAGTAGCCAATCTCCATGCCTCTACAGTATCTTCTGAACAACAGCCACTAGATCAAATACCCTCATTTGCATTTGAGGCGTTGAGAAAATTGAGTGAGTGACGCTTGCTATTCTGTGTGCCCGTACCCCATAGTGACACCCAGCCAGATTTGAATACATCTGAAACACAATTTACATGAATATATGGAAGAAAACACAAGTTATAATGATAACTTCAACTTAGTTAAAGTTAGAGATAAAATCGGCTCCTCAAGATCTGATACTGGCTTTTCGCTTTCTTTTTTTCTTTTTTTTTTGAAGTATTTGCTAGAGGAAAGGCAGGTGTCCTCTAGGATTCTGTGTTATATTTCAGCACATTTGCTGCATCCAGTAGAAGGCACAACTGTGAGCTTGTGAAAGTCACAGATTTTAGTAACACCACATGAAAAGTTATAAGATTTTGTCATGGCTGTCTCTTGTTTGTCTCTCCTTTCTCTAAATCCATTTCACTTTAATTTCATCAAAAAAAAAAAAAAAAAAAATCAACATGATGTTCTATTATTAAGAATATTCCATGCCTGAATCAAACAGTTTAGGCACACATTGTACCTACAGTAGATGTAACCAGGAGTTAATGGTGTGTGAGAATGTGAGCCATTCTTTTGTTTATTACAGCCAGTGTGAGTGAGAAATGATTGTATCTTTGACATAAATAAATATCCTGTCTTAGCAAGTCCACATCTCATGTTCTGAGTTTCACTTCATATTATCAGTCAGGACAATACTAAAACTTGTTGGTCATAAAACCAAAACAATGAGCTGAAAGACGTTAAAACACTAATTTTCTATGGATCTGTCACTATGAGCAATACATTTCACAATGCACATAGTCATTTATTTTAATTGTAAATATAAAAAATATTGATAAGAGCAATTTTAAATTTGTTGCAGTATGCAATTCCCCTTGGTTGCTAAAACACTGATACCCTAGATGTGCGGATCAGTGGACCGAACGGGATAAAATAGCTGCTTCTCTGGAGCATTGATGGGTATCGCTGCTATGGCTTAGTGAGTGCTGTGCCTGATGAGTGGATGCAGGTCAGAAGACTTCTGGTTCGTGTTGCACTCTCTTCTCTGCGGGTTTGTCACTGCAAATTGGAACCCCTTTCATATTACACATATTAATTTGATCCACTGTTATTATAAAATATTGACTTAAAGACTAGTGTGATGTGGATCAGGTCTTAATAGTTTTTACACTAATCACTTGCCCCCAAAGTGAAAAAGCTGCAGTATAGAAATGGCCCCGAGATGGTATTCTTAGCTCGGAGAGACTTACAAATTCAAATGTAGTTTGGATGTGCAGTTCCTATCATGGTACCAGAAACAACCAGTACATTTGTATTCATCCCAGTACAACAAACGCAGTAATGGTTGTGGGAATTTCATAATGGCAGTGCTGTGTTTAATTACAGAAAATGTGAATAATGTTGCTTGCTATTATTTTTATTAGAAGACAGATAAATAACGAGCATCTTTGAATTATGATCAAGACCCATATTCAACACAAAATATTAATGAATGTTTTAATAAATATAAAATGATAAAATTGAACTCCCTGTCCCAATCATCAGATATCTTCACGTCATCCTGGCTTCCACCCCTGGTAGCAGCACCCTGTGTTATTGTAGATAAATCAGTGTAAGCTTCCTAGCTTTAAAACATACACAGTCATGAATATTCTCATCAGGTCCAGACCAGTGGCCGGTCAGGACCTTGCTCAGAGGACACCCAGGGGGCAACGGAGGAGCCAATCAAGTCTTAGCATGAGGGTCACTGGTGATTATGATGCAGGGCATATTTTTTCATTACAATCCGCTGAGGCGAGACAGCATGACACGGGCCACAGGTTGGTTATTCATGCCTTACAGTTTCTCGCTCTTTACAACTTCAAGTCTGCTGTATTTAAAAAGGAAGATTTCACTATGTAGTGGAGCGTAGAAAAATCGTACATTATCATGAATCAGGTCACGCTGGAAAACTGAGAAGTTTTTGCAGCACAAGTGATTTTGAAACACATTTTTTAACTCTATCAGACCTAAAGTGCAGTGAGTCAGAGCTGCAATTAAATCTTTACAGTCTTATTTTACAGGTATAAGAGGGGAATTTAGCAGCAATGCAGGGACTCTCATATAAAGGAATGGTTCAACATTTAACAAATGGGCTTATGGCAACTTCCAGCAGCTGGTTATCTTAACTTAGCATAAAGACTGGAAAACAGCTAGCCTGATTCCACACCAGATATTTGTCATTTTTAGACTTTGTTTTTTGTACAAATTAAAACAAGATATAAAACATGTAAATCAGTGCTGTTAGGCAGATTTTGTTACCTTTGGACAGAGCCGGGATAATCCCCCCCATTTCCTGTCTTTATGCTAAGCTAAGATAACCAGCTGCTGGCTGTAGTTCTGTATTTACCAGACATGAGAATGGTATTGATCAGAAAATCTTTTTCCTAATAAAAAAACATAACTCTCCAAAAACCCCAATTTTTTTTTGTTTACATTGCAAATTAAACAAATGAGATACACTGTGTTATTAACCAGCTTTAGAGGTGCTGGTAGGTGGATTTTTGGACAGAGCCAGGCTAGCTGTTTCCCTGCTTCCAGTCTTCATGTTAAGCTAAGCATCTCCTGGCTTTAGCTCCATATTTTTCACATGGAAAGAAAGCAAATAACATGGCTAAGGCTAAGGAGGTAGAGTGGCTTGTCCACAAATGCATGAATTGGGGTTGGATACGCAGCTCCTCCCGTCCACATGTCAAAGTGTCCTTGTGTACGACAAAAAAACCCAAATTGCTCACGATGGTTAGGCCAGAGCCTTGCATTGTAGCTTGCTGCCATTGGTATGTGTGAATGCGTGACTGAGAAGCAAAAATATAAGTACTTTAGATAAAGTAAGCCATTTTCTCATATGAACTCCGGACAATGTCTGGAGAATCAGGTCCGGACACTGTTCTGCGTTTATATGAGAAAACGGCTCTTTCACGCATGAAGCACAAAACAGGAGATTGTCAATGTCAGACGCATTCTCACCTATGGGAAAAACTCCGCTTGGTTTAGGTGAGGGTTGGCACCTGGGTAGAGCAGCAAAGAGTGTGCTGCAGAAATCGCATTGGTTTGTTAACAGTAGTGTGACAATTTCGGCGTCGGCCCTTACTGACAGAAGTTCCCGAATCTCGTCGTGTCTCCAGTTAGACATTTATGTCAGAGTCTTCGTGTAAATGACCCTTTTTCTTCATCCTCGGATGATAGAAGCGTCGTCAACATGCCCGCTTGCTCGCTGTGAATTCTTCGGACAATGACCTGCTCTATTCACACATGGGCTCAATCGGTCTTAAACAAATTGTGTACTAGGGAGCTGGGAGGGTGAAGTCCGTTTAATGTCCAGTCCAACGGATGTGGACATTTGCTTTGTCTGTTTGTGTTCAAAGCTTAGTACTGTATAAATGCAGTCGACTTACCAATGTATTTCCCAAATGTTGAGCCATTTCTATAAAAAATTTGAACTCATAGCTTAGTCAGTTAGCCTGATTCAGTCTCTGATTCACCTCAGTCATGTACTGAGTTTTAAACTCAGTCTTCGGTTCAAATGTCTCAGAGGACAGAGAAAGATTTCCTCAGACTCTCTAAATGTATTTTAGTAAATCCATTTATTGTTTGTCTCCACCTCTCTCACCCATTAGCAAGCACAAAATGGCTCATTTATCATGTGTGAATGAATTAGCAACCAGGCTCCAGATGTCCTCTGCCTGTTAGTGTCTTCTGTGTCTCCCTGGATCTGTCTTGTCTTGTCTCCCTCCTGTCTCTCTTGAACCCTCTCAGTATGCTGATGGGGCTGCTCTGATTGGCAAGGCATTAGACGGACAAAGATGAGAGATGAGAGGGAGGAAAAAAGAAGAGGGAATGGTGACGGTGAGAGTAAGTACAGAGGACAGAGATAAACTATAAATGTGTTTATAGTAAAGCACTAGAGAGAAATGGTTGAGGACAGAGGGGGCTGAGAGGCACAGAGTCAGAGAAAGGAAGGGAAGAAAAGAAAGTTTTACATAAGTAACTGAAAGAGTAAGTGCATGTGCACTCATGTGTGTAAGAAATATTTCCCCTGCCCTCTCCATCGCTTGGTATTATCCCTCAAAGAGCCAGTTAGACTCGAACCAGTGTTTTATTAATACAAGGCAGCGTTGCACCTTCCTTTTGAAGATGTGATTAACTTGCAGGTGCAAAGCCACACAGCCCCCCGTTATGTCAAAGGCAATGGTCACCGTGTTAAAAGCTCCAATGATACGTTTTTGGCCACTGGGGTAAAAAAAAAACATTGAAACAAGTTGACAGACACATTCCTCCATCCATTCTCCGCTGCTTGTCTGTGTTTGGGTTTCGGGTTTCAACGGCAGAAAGTAGGTAGCCCAGACATCCTTCTCCCCAACCATGTCCTCCTGTTCATCTGGGAGGATCCTGAGGGGTTCCAAAGCCTGATGGGATATATAATCCCTCCAGTGTGTGCTGGGCCTTCCCTGAGCTCTCCTCCCAGATGGACATGCCTGGAAAACCTCTAAAGGGAGGCGTCTATGAGGCATCCTTATCAGATGCCCAAACCACAATTGCCTACTTAAAGTATACTGTACATCCAGCAGACACAGAACAAAGTTATCATTCCTTTGGAGCTGTGTGTCTAGTCACCTGCTGAATTTAAGTGCAATATTCACTGTTCTTTTAGCCGTGGTTTGATCTCCGCCAACACCTGAGAAAAATATGTTTAACCTTCTTGACCTGCAAGTTGGTAACTTCGTCTGTCTGCTGTTTTGTGCTGGGCAGGTATTGTAAAGTCAGTTTGTCTGCTCATTTTTTTTTTTTGTGGAAAAACATGCAAATACTTTTCTGGGTTTATTCCCTATCTAGAGCTTGTCATTCATTTCAATGCAAGGATTTTAAACGTGAACACAGAAACAACATCCTATTTCACCGATCCTTGCAACCTTATAGGCTTCCTATTTCTTTAAAAATGTATTGATAACTTTTAAAGCGCTACTGGGCCGTGCAGCAAGTTGTATTGCTGAGCTGTTAACCCCTATGTTTCGCCTCACCCCATCTTCAGAGATCTGCAAATGTTTTCCTTCTTGCCATTCCAAGGTTGAGCTTTAGAAACAAAAGTGATTTTTCTTTGCTAATCTGCCTTAGCTGTCAGAGCTCCTAATCTCTCTTTTATTTTGAAAATAATTTTTTACAAATGTGCTCTAAATAGATTATTTTATATTTTTACTATCTCATCTCATCTTACTTTACCTGGTGGTCTTTACCTGATTTTTTTTTCTATTTTACTATTTTTAATAATTTCTTTTATCTGACTGCTAAAGTTTTTTTGTTTTGTGAAGCTCTTTGTAACCTTGTTTTCAAAATTGCTACATAATCCAAATAAAATCATTATTGCATTATTATTATTATTATCATTATTATTATTATTTATCAAAGCTGCTGATACCAAAACAATAATCTAAAATATGGTAAAAAGCTGCATAAATTTGGCTGGTAATTCTCTGGTTTTTGTCACACTGTACAAAGCCTGTCACATTAAACGTAGTAATTTGATTCAGTTCTAATACAAAACATGCACACAAAAAAAATCACACAAGAATTTGCTAAGAAGAAAAAAGTGAAAACTATGACCTGGCTAAGTCTGTCCCCTGACTTGATGAGTATTTCAAAGCAGAAGGTAGAGCAACAAAACCCCTCCACCAAAGAGCCACTGAAAGAATCATCTGTGAAGAATGGCAGCGCTTCTGTTCAAATCTGTCATCAAAAACAAAGAAGGACAGAATATTAAAAAAAAAAAAAAGAACGGAATCTCACTATGAAGGGTGTTCTGACTTGTTTTGAAGTTAGTTCTTAAATATGGACCTTTTTTCCAGTTTGATTAGTCAGACATTTCTGTTTTTCAAATGAATTGGCTTCATTTCTCTATGGCTGTTGCTAGAAACAAATAAATAAAATTGTCTTGACGGGATTTGTAATTGCTTATCATTTTAGTGATATTGACCAGGGGAGAACTCAGTTTTGTTGGTATCAATCCTTCAGTAAAACACTGAGCTTGTGTCAAATTACCTCCTCCCACACACAGATACATAAACACACCCTTGAACACACTCCACAGTCAAAGAGAGAAAACTATGTGTTGCAGGTACAGCCATTAGAGAACAACACTAACTGAACAAGCACTTCATTTTGAGTGTTCCCATGAGAGTGAATAAGCCTCTGGTGTTGTTGAGAGATGCAACTAATTGATGATTGCTAGCAGTTTGCTATGGCGCTCAGTGATGCAACTATACCTGTATCAAAATGCTATGACAGTCGACTCCCTGTGGAGAAAGGCCACTCAGTATTTCTGTCAACAAAACAAAACCCTGCTTTGTTATTTTCTTCCCAGCTGGATGGAAAATAACAAGGACGATATTCTCTTACTTGTTTTTGGTCTCTCAAACCCCTGCTCTAGACAGAAAAGAAGATGACTATAGGGGAATACTGAGCTGGCTAACAGACTATGACAATGTTGCTTTAGTGAGGTGTGAGTGACATTAGGGAGGAGGCGAGCGTGTAGGTGGAAAATTCAATCAAGCTGTGAATATGGTATGCAGAACAATCCTACAGACGTAGAGTGAATAATTCTAGCTCCTTGATGGGGCCAAATCATCTCAGGACTTTTGCTCTGCTGGGTGTGAAGATATGCTAAAGAGGGCCAGAGCTGAAGGAGAAAGACGAGGAATCATTCCTGACTGTGGGAGACGGATGAGCGCGAAGGGGACAGAGGCAAGAACAGCCTGTAGTGAGTTATATATGTGGGTATGTGTGAATGTCTGTCTTTGTATTTTTCCATGACATGATATGTTAATACAGGCTAACAAGCCCAGTGCACTGAGGGAATCAATCAGCCTGTCAGAGCTGGATAACACATAAAAAAACATCCGTCATGGGTCATTATTTGATCACTCAGTCCATCTACCCGTGCTTTGTAGATGGTCTGAGTGACAAAATAATAAAACTTCAGTCCATCCACATAAAATGAACGATGGAGGATTATAAGGCACAAAGACACATTGAAACATTGGATAATTTTCTGAATTTCAGGAGCCTGCAGAGTTCGTTCTCACACAGAATGGATGAGTGTTTTGTTGTCATTGAAATGGTATCTGCTTGGTCCGTTTATTACCTTACATTTCTCTAAGATCTTTTTGGGGGGAGAAAAAACCCTTTGCCCTCTTGGGTTGCTGCCTTTAGGGAGAAATTTGCAGCTTGTAACACCAAAGCTAGATTTCCAACTGAGCAATGTCAGCAACTGCCCCAGGGACCCAGACCTCCAGGGCCCCAAATAAAAAACCAGATTCAATGAGTGTGACAAAAAGTTTTTGGTTCAGTCCAGATTTGTTACAATGTTACAAATTTGTACCACCACCATTGACTAAGATGGTTCCTATATTATTTACAGAAATAAATTTTTTTGTATTGTGCTCACACACAGAAAACCTGGAGACAGGTCATATAATCAACCTGTCATATATTCTGCTTTGATCCAAACAGCAATTTTTTTGCTTTTTAACTGGTTTATAATCCATCCACAACTGTGCAAAAAACCAAGATCATCAACTGGATAATAACACAGGTTATCCATATGTACGTGAAAGAAAAACGAAGGTGAAAGGAAAAATTCTTATCCAGACTGTCCATTGTAAACATCCAGCACAGTTTGATCTAAAGTACTTAATGTAGTTGTGCAAGCACATGTGCAATGAAGAATTACTACTAACACTTCAGGTTTTCACACTTCATTTCATACAAAATATTAGATGTTCTTAAGCTTTTTACGTATTTTTTCTGCCATGTTTTGCCTTTATTTGAAAGAGCTAAAAGAGAGGTGACAAGAAATGAGGGGCTAGATTTGGGGGACAATTTGGGGGCAACACAGGTACATGGACAGATTTGAACTGGGGAAGTTGCGAATACATTGTCAGTGTCTTGTAGTGGTAACCCCTAGGCCACCCTGTCACTAAGTATTATTAACTCACTTCTTTGGGAAAAAAAAATGGGATGGGTTTTATTTTATTGAATGCAACAGCAGTGCAACGTATTTATCATGCACACATGACTGTTAGCCATTTTTTATGCCAAAAAAACAAAACAAAACAGAACAAAACAGAACAAGCATCTCAGTGCCGCTCATAAATTAAGGTCAAACACGTCTAAGCGTAGAGTGATGATTGCGTTTACAATATGATCAAAACAAATGGACCAAAACACAGTGTAATGACTCCCAATGTAAAGAGTAAGATTAATAGAGGAGGTTAGAGCAGCGGAAGGGGCTAATCTATACACACAGCAGTATTTCTCTTAATTAAAATAGGTGTTCATAAAAAAGGGCAAGATCATTGGCTTGGTGTTATGCAGAAGAGTGTTAATTAATGGTATCCTGGGCATATGGAAGACCTGCTACCCTGATTTATCACCAGAATCTGTTTCCACACGGACACATGATATATCACATATCTAATAGTATAGCTTTCTGCTGTGGATGCCAAGCCTTGCAAGTTTTATTCCAAGCAGGACTGAACTTGAACAAAGAATCAATTATCTTCCATCTAGTGTTTGTATTATTATTTAGCATTTCTCCTAGGACTATTTTGATTCAGCATCAATTTAAACACAGAGCTATTGAGAGAACATACTGCTTAATTGTAAGATTTTGCTGTATTGTAACTGCCCCAGTTGGGGTTCGGGGCTGTAGCCAGGATATGTATATATACTGAAGTCATACATCCATGGTTCAGCAAGTCAAGTTTTTTTTTTTTAATATTTGGCTTTTTCATATTTAATATATTCATTGACTATTCAGTTACATATTTTGTAAATTTTATTTCCCAACATTTATTTCTAAATGCTGTTTCAAAGCCTTCTCAACACTGCCTGGAATCAAATTCTGTTGGTGAAATATTTATCATGACAGCATTGAACCTCAACACATTCTGAGTACCTACTGAAATATTTCCATAGCATTGAGCATCGAAAGCTTGTATCAAATTATTGGTCAGAGTTTAAGTCTTGTTAACTAATTGATTTTCAAGATACAGTATCTTCTGTTTAACTTTTCTAACCTTACACTGTATTTTACTGAGTAAAGCTTTTTCCTTACCACTGATACACTAGTAGTTTTGTTATATTTGGTTAAAGGAAAAATAAGGGTCAAAAAAATGTACATTCTCAAAATGAAGGTATTGTGTAGGCAAGTTCTTTCTTTACTACAAATAGTCAAATTTATACCTGCAGTAACTGATTTTCTGGACGCTTGGTGGCTGTGCTACAAGCTGTAAACACAACACTGACAATTATCATATTATAAAGTTAATATGGTGAATGTGCCAGAAAATAGTTGCTGATTTATACATTGAACAAGCATGGGGCAACCTTAGTATCAATTTAGAAAATGTTTGTGTCCACCTGGTAGATGTAAGTCCAATATTAACTCTCTTTTAGCTCTCTTTTTGGTCTCCACCAAGTCCTGAAGGAAATATCTGGCCTTTTAGATGCTAAATACTCCATGTTTTTCATCAGCTAGTTGATAACTTTATCTGTCAACTTTTTGTGGCTCGGCAGGTAGTGTAAAGTGGGTTTTGTCTAATTCTCAGTGTATTTGTAACTACCAGGGACTCCTCGCACATTATACTCGATTACTTGATCTATTGTTAATTTAAAAATATGAATTGTGGCAGCTTTAAGTATATCACACCTACTGGAATCAGTCTGTAAAATACCCATCCTAGGTACGTTTTTATCTGTGGACTGTTAACTTCCCCAATTTTGCTAAAACCACCTAATTCCCAATAAAAATACTGAGCCCATGACCTTAGTGCCCTCAGTGGTAACTAAAGCCCTGGCTGTAGACACATTCGTAATACACAGTATATAATGTACTGTAGCCACATGTACTACCAGGGAGCTGAGATAACTCAATTTATAACAAAGCCCTCTACTCCTTATTGCAGACATATTTTGCATGATGTTTACTTGTGAGTTTTATTTGTCTATAATTCTAATTTATTAGCATATACATATATAAAACAAAACTCACATATCTTATTAATGTCTCTTTACATTCCCCTGTATATTCTCACCCCCCCCCCCCCACACACACACACACACAAACACGTGAGTCATGTTTGTAAAATTTGATGTGTGACAATATTTGTTCACAGCCTCTCATCGTTGTTTGAACATGTAGGTTGTGTGGCAGGACCCCTGGTGGTTTACAAGGATGACGAGTTTAGGTGTCGCTTCACAGACCCGTCTTACCTCCCAGCAGATCGCTATCACAGACTGCTGCAGTGAAAAATGTCGCTTCGGATATGTAATAGGACGTTGCTAATTTCTGCAGTCGTTGATTTTGTGAATGAAACCATTGGGATATATCCAAGTGACAGACTCAATTAGAGTGATAGCAAATGCAAGGCATCTGGCAAAGGACAGTAAGCAATAGTGTTCAGTGTGTGACAGCAACATATATACAGGTAAGTTGTATTATTATAGAAAATTACAATGCCTTGTGATAAGGGCCTATATATACGCAGCTTCATATCAAAATAACAAAACCTCAAATAAAAGTTGTCTGTAATGGGCATCCGAACTAATATTGCTGCTTCCACAGATGTGAATCCGAGTGGCTTTCCTTATCCATTTTCCATTTTCTCATTCACACCTTATTTACCATCCCACCGGTCTCATTTGCATTGTAATGATTAGACTGTATGCATGGAAAATAGCTTTTAAAAAATGGTTTAATAGTCCTAAATATATTCATGAAATTCCTGGGAGAGTTGTGTGGACATGTCAGAGTGGCAACCCACTGCTAGCACAAACAAAAAAAACTGCAAAGATCCTCCATTCTTCTTTCAGTATGTACAACTAGAGAACAGAATGTAAAGCCAAATGCTCCAGCGATTGTATATGTGGGGTTAATGTGTTTTAATATGGACAGCCACATATCTGATACTTAAAGACAAAGGCACCATCTATGCTGTGAGTGAATTTTGTGGATTTATTCAAGAGGCCCAGCTAAAACTACAAAAACTACAAAATGAATTGGTCTTTAGGGCTCACTGGAAACTCAAGATCTTACATTTCACTGAAGATTAAAAGCTTGTGATCTGAGCATGGGTTACACAACGTGTATATGGAGGTCTTTGAAAGTAAAGATAGTATGATACAGTATATTCTATTTATACACTTCCTCATTTACATGAAATGAAAGGGAGAACATTTCTGAATAATGTTTTTGATTAAGAAAAAAAAGGCTGTTGTCTGACGTATATCTAAGAGGTATTAGGTCCTCGGTGGTTATACATTCTTGAGCAGCTGTTTGGCATTTTTTAATCCAGTCGTCAACTCGTCTCCTCACTACCATTAAACAGGAGGAGATGAGCCGGAACCGAGGGGTTGTTTATGGTGAAATAAAGCTTTAATAATGTCACTGTCTTCCATTATGAAGGCTGTAAAACTTTCAGAGCCGAGTGACAGGGTGCTAACTAGATACCAAGGTCAGACAACAGAGAGGACTGAAGATGCTTGTGCAACCTTATCACACCTTCATCATTTCTTTTAAATAAAGCAAAATGCCTTGTCAGATCTGGAAACGTCCCATGGATTTCCACGTTACCACGTTTACTTACGCTACAACTTAGCAAAAAATAAATGAAGTGTTAAAAAAAATGCGAGTTGATTGTATTTGAATGTTAGTTAAACTGATATTAATGTTGTAGAATTAACATGGTGACGAAATTGAGCCGATCATGTCTTTTCCCCATCTTTGGTTCAAATTTCAAATAAAAAATGGCAGCCCTGTGAAGAATTCAGTATTTCTCCACCAGAAATGTAGTCAAAATGACCTGAAAGTTGGGGCACGTGCTCAACAGATTGACCTCACTCATGATCTCTGTCACATGTCTAATGCTGGATATTAAGATATTAAGATACCAAATGATTAACAATTCTTCCACCTTGTGGAGCAGCTGGTCACAATTTTTGTGAACACTTTCAAGTGTTCCACTCTGATTCCCAAGTCCCTCCAAAGTCAGACCCACTAAGAAAAACAACTGGGAAAACTTTAGCACGGTGTTTAAGCTTAAGCTAAGCTGCGAGTTAACTATAACATAAGAGAGCTGCTTGAAAAAACAGGCCTGAAGAGGTACGAGTTAGGGAGAGGGGCAGGCGAAGAAAGCAGTGATATTTAATTCAACCAACAGTTCTTAATTGGATTTTGCTTTGATGTTCAATACCAGTCACTATGGGATGGAAAAAATTAGGAGCTTTTCTTAAGGGAGATTTATTTTATAGGAGGTTAAATGTTCCAAATTTCCCTGTTAACTAGAGACTGGAATTGCAATTACTTCCAGAGACAATAGTGAAAACTTTGTCCTAAGAATGCCTTTGGTTTTTTTTTTTTTTTTAACCTTGCACTATATTTTTTGACGTTTGATGCTGCAGAAAGAAATAATAAAATCTGTCACAGGAGATATAGTACACTGTGTCAGCTCTAGCACAAACTATTTGTTTGACTGAAATTCTCAAATTCCACACACCTCAGAGCCACCATAAAAAAATATTTGGCAGGATAGTAAAAATCCTGAAAAATGTGCAAAGCTTTCCTGAAACTAATTAAGTCAAACTTCAATTCTTCATTTGTTTATTCTTGTGTCCTTGTGGATAAAAATAAAATAAAAAAGACTGAAAACCTCAAGCTATTGATAAATCCAGTTTATACAATTTGACAAATGATATGAACCTTGCACAGGTTTGTTGCAATTTTTGCATAACAGGAGGATGCATTAGGCTAAATAACGTAATATCACTTTACACGATGTAGTGCTTCAACCCTATCCCCTAGAAATTAGGTTTCTATACAGCTAAACTGCAACAGCAAATACATTTTGTAGAAAACGTGATCACTGGCTGGATTATGTTCAGATGCAACATATTTATTTGACTGAATGAAGCACTTCATTTATTAAAGACAGTGGAATCATGACTGCCACACCAGAGACTGGGGTTTGCATCCAGAGTCCTGTCTGTGGTCAGGTTCAGGCAACAAAAGCAGTGTGTTAGAAGTCAGTGAAAGGTTGTAGTTTTGGTTAAATGTAAATACATTTTTTGTGTCTGAAGTCAGTGTACTTTTTAAATATTAAACAAGACCACGATCTTTCCCTAACCTTAAACAATTGCTGTGAGTAACCATATAAAAGCTGCTGTAATCACTACAAGTGGATATTGTACTGCAAGATCGGATATTTTCCTGGAAAACAAATACGCTGTCTGTCAACATTTTACTGATATGTTCAACATATCAACATATTTGCGTTATTGTGTTTTGTATTGTGTTAATTGAAAACATAATCTGGTCACAATTACATTTTCTAACTAAACTGCTACTTTGTTTTACAGCAATTACATTTTTAGGCGACGGGGTACTCTCAATGCTTTTTAAGGATTCCATTCTTCCTCTATACACTCATGTACAAGAGCAACAGATTCACTTTACAAGAATTTCTCATAGGAGGTTTAACGTTTTATTGCCAGTTGTTTTTCTTTCTGAGGGGGTAGAAATGAGTGGTGCCTTGTGCCTCTGTTTTTGTGAATCAAAGCACAAATTACATAAAGCACAGTTAATGGAGCATGATGCAGGTGCACATGTGTGGAATACAATCTTTGGTTTTCACTGCTGGGCATAACCATAGGTGGGATTAGGAGAAATGCTGTACACCGTGTCCCAAACTGCTTACTTGTTTTGAACAAACATTCGATTTCGAGTGCAAGTGAACTAACAGCAAGGGCCACTATAGGTTGAGGAAAGGTTAGTCATGGCCTGTCAAGCCAGTTCTTTCCCTTCCCTTTTAAATCCTTTGCTTTCTGCAGTGGCACGCGTCTTTGTAATGGAAGAAACAATCAAGATCCTGCTGCGGACATTTCTCCAGAGTGAAACCTGATGTCCTTGTATGGGAAGTACAGAACTGCCAAGAGGGAATGGTGCTCCAAATTAAATCAGCTTTAGCAGAGATAACACATTTGGCTACTCTGCTGTTCTGGTCCGAGGAGAATCACTGACTAATATACGAGACACTTCACTTATATCAGGAAATGAGCCAAACAGAAACTGGTGGCAAAGTGAACTGTGGGGACTGTTTGGCTACTGAAAACTGCCATCCACCAGCCAGACCCTGATATCTTTAAATGACACAGCCACACTTGTTATTCCATATGCCAAGTACTGTGGCAATCATTCAGCCGCTGCATTTATAGATACAAAAAAAAAATTATTCCATTTGGTAAACCAAACATCAAGTTCTTAGTGGGATATTCCCAAGACTACACTTGTATAAGGATGTTCTCTCATGGTGGCTTGGGTCCCTTTTTACAAAAATTTCACTTGTATTTCATTAACATGCTTCTTAACTAAAGAAAAGTTTGTCGAATCCAGGCACTGATCTCTAAATTGCTTGCAGGTCTATCAAATGCTGCCTTCACTGAGGGGGAAGTAAGGAGTACTGAAAGCTTAAAAAGGGGATAAGCTGTCAGGACAGATGGGATTCTGGATGAATATATTAAGAGCACAGCTTCCAACTTTCTGCAGGAGTATGTCTCATTGTTGAACTAAATTTTGAGGACATTTCCACCTGCCACTATTTATTTGTGCTCTATACTAATATTTGTTGTCACGTCCAGTAAAAGCAGCCATGAATGTAATTTGAATGTAATGTAATAAACAAAGTTGTTGTTTTTTTAATGAAATGTGTACTTACAGTATATGTCTTTAATTTAATCATACAGCCTTTTGAATTAATCATGCCAAAATAAAATAATATTTGTTTATTTGTTAATCTCAAACTGAAAAATTTGTTTTTTTTTAACTACATGACAGGTTGCTTGGTCCATGTTTATTTTTAAATTAACGTGATTAAAAAAAAAAAATCTACATGAACCGTTATTTTTAAAAGATCTTCATACGTATTCATTTGACAAAACAGGTCAAGTCAATTTCGCTTCTACAGCCCAAAATCACGAATCACAAAACTGTTCCAAAGGACTTCACAATCTGGACAGTCTATCTTTAGCCCCTTGATTTGGGATGGGACAAACTCCCTCGGACAACTTTATTGTCGGCATGTGGTGACTTTTATGACACAGCTCATCTCCGCAGGTGGAAACCAGACGAGACTGGAAAATAAAGAAATGTTCAGTTCCCAGAGACAAAAGGTGAGCGTGTCAGTTGTCTAATTATACAGTGTATTTCAGCAGTAACTGTATCCATGCATCTTATTCTCTGTGAATTTTCTTTTTTATAGAGTTGTCAATCAGACTATGGTATCTTTTAAATATCCAAACTGTATAGTACACGTGGTTTGGGGCTTCACATACGTAACATGACATGATTTGATTCCTAACTGAGAAGTGTGGGCTACATAATAATAATATGATGATGATGATAAAACAATATACAATAGTAACCTACAATGAAAACAAAATAAAAAATTTCACAAATACACAAAAACAAGAAAAAATAAAAATAGACTAAGGTTCAAAAACAGCAACAGCCACAATAACATCTATATAAGATTAATCAAAATTCGTTTTAGTGACTTTTAAAAAAAAATCTACTTTTGATTCTACTTTTTATTTGTCTGATGTTGATGGGGAGCATTTTCCAATCAGAAGAAGCTCTGTAAAGAACAGTTCTCACAAGAGAATTTTTTTCATGGACTCGGCACCACCAGACGACCAGTGCTCACTTGACAGTTAAAGCTAAAATAGACATCAGTTGGAACAACGCCGAAGTGGGAGCGATAGCCCTCCTTAAATCTCAGAACAGCGTTCATGTCCCAGGAAGGAACCGATATTGCCTGTTTGCATTCATTTTGTGATTTACTGCTCTCTTGTGGCCACGATAGGCTATTGTCTCTGGAAGCTAGGTCGACTACCAGCTGTTGCATGTATCATTTCTGCAATTTTCATGGGTGTGTCTGTGTCCCGTTGACAAAGGCTGGCGCTTGTCAAACTGATGGGGGGGGGGGGGGCAGCGTTTGCGCATGCGGAGTGAGGATACTCCTGGGATCTTTGACGGGGGACTAGCTAGCTTCCACCGTTCTGAGATCAGTCATGATAATGTCTGCAGTCTTATACACGTGAAAATTACGTGTATACATGTGAAAATTACTTCTCTTGGTTCTTTTCCTCAGCTTGCCTATCTGTAAAAGTCACCGCAATGTGGTGTATTATTTCCAATGACATTTTCCATGAATAACAACTCTCTAAAGCACAGCGACGCTTTGCCGTTTTACAGTCTGAGCTGTGAAGTGATCAGCTACACTTCCGAAGAAAGTAAGCCTGACATTTTGTGAAGTAAGCCTCCTGATAGAGTACTCACTGCCATGGGATTTAAGAAGTTTTAAACTAATACCCTGTCATATATTTCCCCGAACCCACCAAGTTCTTGTAGGATATCCTTATATAACACTCCACTCTAACACTCCTTTTCCCAAAAATGACTTTTGTTTCTTTAGAATTTATCCCAAGCCTGTTTTTTTCCCCCCATGTTGACAATGTAGGTCGTCTTTACCTTGTCCTTGTTCCATGTACTTTAGAGAGGCTTGAGACCTCCTGTGTAGGTGGCAGAGTCTGGCTGGTCCTCTGCTGCAGAAATGTGAAAATCCAGCTCATGGTTTGAAATCACACCTGTCTGCAACAGTTTACAGATTCAGGCGGGTGAAAAATTAAAGGCAAAACCTGATGACATTACAGGAGAGACATAATGAATGCAGGTACTTTAATAGAATCAACATGCTTTCATCCTCTATGATAGTTTGAAAAATGCTGAACTGGCCCAGTTGACCTTGATTTTGGAGCAACATGGCAAAAGGACAAGATCTGAGTCCCTTTATCCCTGATGGGAGTTGACTCTTCCAGGATGTCACAGCCCCCATCCACAGGACAAGCGGGGTCACCGGAGGTTTGAAATGTATGACAATAATGTGAAACATATGCTATGACCCTCGCAGTCACCGGAGCTCAACCCAACACCTATGGGCACTGGTGGAAAGTAACTAAGTACATTTACTCCAGTAACGTATTTAAAGACAGGTTTGAGGTACTTATATCTACTTGTATTTCCATTTGATGCTACCTTATACTTCTGCTCCACCACATTTCTATTTCATTTTTTGCTCCACAACATTTATTTGACAACTGCAGATAGAAGTGACATTGCAGATAATGATATCATACATTATATGAACACCTCATAAGATATAATGCATTGTTATAGATTAAAATATCCAACACTGTATAAAGTAGGTAAAATCGGCTCCACATTGAAAACATCAAAACGCACCTTACACACTAATGCGTCAGAAATAACATTACAGTAATATATATGGTAAATAGAACACTCTGAAATCTGTGCAATTTGTACTTTCACTTTTTATACCTTAAGTCTACATTGCTGCTAATACTTCTGTGCTTTTATTCAAGTAAAATTTTCGTTCAGAGCTTTTACATGTAATTGAGTATTTTTACGTTGTCCTATTGCTGCTTTTACTTGAGTAAAAGATCTCAATGCTCCCTCCACCACTGTAGGAGATTTTGGCGTGACATGTTAGAAACCGTCATCAAATTGCCAATGGCGTTCCGTCCCACCATTAGACTTCCAGAGACGTGGCGAATTTATGCCAAGGAGCACTGGAGCCTGTCTGGTGGCCCATTATGACAACGACTACAGCTGCTGTTTGCAGTCGGGGCCCCGCGGCTCTGGAACGATCTGCCAGAGGAAATCAGTCGGTGACTGCTTTTAAATTTCTTCTTAAAACATGCCTTTATCTGAGACCCTATCCTGATTTGACTTGAGTTTTCATTTTCTTTGAAATATTTTCTTGTTTTATCTTACACTGAATTGATTGGAACGTTTTTTAAAATCGAATGATTTTTTGACTTATCTGTTTCAAATGTTATGATTTGTCTGTTTTCATTTCCTGTGGAGCACTTTGTAATGTGAGTTTTGAAGAGACACAAAAACTCCCCTACCCTCCTCCTACCTAAAAGCATGAAGGAAAAAAATAAAAAATAATAACAAATGAAGATCAGGTTGGACTCTGTATTCGCAGATACTCAATATTAAAGGACATGGAGAAATGATAATTGTAATGCTGATTGTAATAAGTGAAAAGAACACACCTCATTCGGAATTTCAGACTAAAGAAACTTAATAATAGATATTTGTCAAAGTCAACACAAGACAAGAAAAGCTTCTACAAGAACAGGCAGAGAAAACTAATCAAACTAGCCATAGCCAGTAGGCACTGAATTAATGAAACAACTCTCTTAAATGAGGCAGAACTGACTGAAGTGAAGGCAGCGTGGCGTCTCCAAGACACAGTAACAAGGATCTGGAACAACAAGGCACACAGAGTGACTTAAAAGGTGAGGCAAATGATGAGGCTGATGAGTCAAGGCAAACGCTGGATATAAGTCCCTGCTGAGGGGGCTCCAGCTTATACCCAAGAGAACTCCAGAATCAGCTCCCTGCACAGCGATCGTGACAGATAATAAGAATCACCTGAAAAAGTGGTTATGGCTGCGGGGCCCTCTGACCCAGCCAACACCTTACTAAAACACTTTATATTGGTTTTTATACTCAACTGGGCACCTGTCTGTGGATTAAAACTTTATTCCTAGGTGTTCAACCCGTAATAAGCGAGAAAACAACAGTAATTTAGTTAAATACTATAAGCTCAAAACTTCAGTGAGGCTATTTAGCTCCTTCCTGCCCATTAAAATTTATTTGTTTTTAATATATTTTGCAATTATCAGCCCTGTGCTCAAATCCATTTCTGAGATGCAATGGAGAGCTCTGTGAACTAAAGTCAGTAATGAAAAGCTGCTGATATCGCTGTCATTTGAATCGAATGAATAATTTGGCTTTTAAATATCTGTATCGCTTTCGGATACAAATGAATGCCGCAAACAAACAAAGAGAGGTTTTTTTGTAGACTTGGTGTATGAAACGCCCCCATTATCAAAACTGTTCTCATCCTACTTGTAATCGTCAAATATTCAGTAACAGTGAGTGACTTGAATAATCTGTTATTTTCCCCATCCCTTTACGCATTTTGCTGAATACAGCGGAATTCAAAGTCACTCATTTATTACACTTTATTAACTGCTTCTAACACACAACAATATTAAAATGTTTTTCTTTTGCTCCCAGAAGCAACTGTCTCCCTGATTTGTCAAATACTGTATATTACATTACAATGTGCTTTTATTTTTTATATACAGAAGTTTCCTTCCACTGGTATGGTCAGCCTCCAACTTCCTATCAAAGGCTGTGAATAGCAGCTCAGCCATGATTCTTGACACCGAAGCCTCGTGTTTGATTCCAGTAAAAGACTGCGCTGCCTCCTACTCTTTTCTTTTAACAGAGGAAATATGGCCCTCGCCGTTTGTTTCAGCACTTTTCCCCGCACTTTACACTGCCCGCAGCCACTTTTTTCAGGAATAAATAGTAATAAAAGTGAGACCCTCTAAGAGTAGGACCAGCGGAGACTCGAGAGGCTTGATGGAGTTCCCGCAACATGGCTGACTGAATTTTGTGCCCTTATATTCTTAAAGTAAGGACGCAAAGAGACATGATTAAAATGTTCATGGGTGTTTGTGTGGTTAGGAGCAGTGATAAATCTACTCATTAGCTGTGTGACAAGTGTGATAATTCTTTGTCATAACAGGGGCGCCTTAGTCTTCTGTTTATTGAATTAGCTTACATGCCTTAACTGTGGAGGATCAGCAGCTAAAGTTTTGCTTGATTAAATTCACAGGAAGTTGAATCACACTGTGTCATTCAGTTGTCTTATGTTGTTTATGTCTTGTTTGCATCATATTGTATAAACTCATCTAACCCCTAACTACTGTTGATGTGTGATCCATATGCCTGTTTTTTTTTTCTTTTATAAATTTTCTTCAAAGGGCTTCAGAAGAAAGCTGCAATCCACGCAGCATGGCTTTGGTCTCATGACAATGCCGACATCTGATGGATTGCTACAGTGAGGATGGATATATTACCATGATCATTCATCTTGCCAAATGTGACAAATCAGCACAACGGGGCATAACTCAAAGTGTATCAGCTGCGGTTGACAAAAGAGTTGACATTACCCAAGGGCAAACAGACTAACATCAGCCCCTCGAGCTTAAACATTCACCAATTAAGACACGATAGCTAATAGCAACCTGGATGTAGTGTAGTTTGCATTCTGACAGTAGGGGTGACATTTAAAGGTTGCTGCAAACACCTCTTAATTTCACTCACTTTTTAGATCTACATCCTTAATGGACAACACATCCTGGGGAACACCAAGTGTAAAAGGAAAATATAAGTCATAATCGTGAAATTGGGTTATTTGAGCCCTAATGAGTAATTACTTTTCATTCAACAAATATTATTTGGGCGGTCCAACAACCGGAAGGTCGGTGGTTTGATCCCTGGCTCCTCCAGGCCGCATATCGAAGTGTCCTTGGCAGGAGTGTAAAGCGCTTTGAGTGGTCGATAAGACTATAAAAGCGCTATATAAGTGCAGTCCATTTATCATTTATTAACAGTTTCTGTGTTTTTGCCCTTATCATCAAGCCACTCATGGAATAAAACACTGTTTTACTCCTACCGTGTCCTCATATCTGTAAAACAGAGTACCGTTGGCTATTTTTCAACTCAGTTCCATTCAATTCAATTTTATTTATATAGCGCTAAATCATAACAGAGATTATCCTTGGTCACTTTTCATATAGAGCAGGTCTAGACCGTACTCCTTATAGTCATATTTAAGTCGTAACACAGTGCAGGTGCTCCATAAAGACGTATAATAATAATGAGATTAATAATAAAAACCAATTATTATAATGGGGTTGAATTCAGCTACTTTATGCTTCCAACCTGTTGGTTGACTGTGGGGCTAACAATTTCACACTATGTCCAGCTTTAATTCTGAAAGTAAACCTGCAGTTTACAAATTGAAGGGCGAACTCACAATTTGACTCAGTGTCTCTGACTCTACTGGAGAGATGGATGAACTGCATCCTTCCAAAATATATTCCCTCATTTGGTGTATCACATTGGACCGAGGTGTCACAGGTTAATCTCTGGTTGTCACCATTAGCAGAGGCTCAAGGCTGCAGTGTAGTTCTGTACAGCTCACTGATAAACCATACAATTACACCCACTGCAAAAAAAATACCAGATAAAAGTTAAGTTTCAGCTCTCTCCTTTTGTCTTTCATGTACAGTATGTGTTTCCTCTTCTCCCCTTTTTTCTCTTTCTTTCTTTTTTCTTTCTCTCTCACTCTTTTTAGAGCGTCATCAAATAACACATAAATATCATATAAACTGATTTTCGTCCCAAGTAGAGATACGTGCTCACCAAAGCCAGGCAGCACCCAACCTGCTTCCAACCGCATTAAGAAGGGGAATTGTGAGTGTCGGTTGACGCTTGTTGTCCCATTCAGATCGATCACCGATGCATTAAGTCTGAATCAACAAGTCCTCCAAATTAAACGACAAAATCCATGCCCTCTGGAATGACACATATACAGTAAAACTGTATTCTGACCTTACATTGTTATGGTTAAAGTTTGGTTAGGTTTGGCCACAGAATCAACTTGGTCAACGTTTGTCTGGGTTAAAATGACTAGTTTGTTATGACTAGTTTTGTTTTTCATCATTGTGACAATAATAACCACTTGGTTACGTTTTGGGAATGACCGCAGTGGTGGCTAAAAGAAGAAAACAGTGACCTTCAGGACATAACAGGAAATGAACAGCGATCTCCGATGTTTAAGTCTGACGATTCGTTGACCCAGCCCTCCTTCTGCAGAGTTTGTGGCTCTATAGTTAAGTCAACTGACTTCCTCCTTTGCACCCAACAAACAAGTGCCATTATTCCCACAGCTGCTACAGGGCTTTGTCGCTTGAATGTAAACATACAGGTTTTTGTTTTAGGGCGCTTGCTGAAACAACTGACGATCTTGTTTTTCTTAGGAGGACGTCTTGTCTGAATGGGGTATTATTTAGGTTTTGCCTTTAATTTGCCTGTCTCTATGTCTTTTCAATAAACAACCGATGCTGTTGTTTTTTCTGGAAAGAACAGTCAATCACATGACATGACCAGAAGTGGTTGCTTTTCCGGAAAACATAAACATGGGTCGACCAATTCTGTTGTGGCCTGGTGAGGAAAGTCTCTTTACTCTGTAATCAAGAAAAAGACTATACTTACTTATATGCACCAAGCAAATAATTATAAAACTTTTAAACTTCTTCAAAAACGAATTTTGTTTGCTGTGGCATGTCTGTTTTATCTATTTCATTGTGTCATATAGTTATCTAAATGTGGTTGGACTTCTAGCTCAGTGGCAGAATCACCGCCTGTCAGAGTAATACATGTCACCATGGTAACCATTACCTCATCGTTTTGTGTGTGTACGCTGCCATTCTCCACTTTTTGGGACTTGGAAACACTTCTTTCAAACACGCTGGTAGTCAAATGTGATTCGCATCATGCTCTCTATTGCAGGAGATAGTGCCTTGTATCAGCTCCCAGCATGTAGACACAATTTTGTTGCAATTCTGTCCTTATCAAGGATAACTTCTTTTGCAATCAGTGTAATTCAAGTTATATCGAGTTCTCTCAGAGTTTCGTGTGTGTATGTGTGTGCGTGTGTGCTTGCCGTGGCTTGATAACATTAGACTACTGGGAGTAAATCTGCAGTGGTGCACAGCTCACCCCTTGCGTTGTGTCTGCAGAGCTCAGATTAAACTTGAATTATCGGTGTAGGGACTGCCCGCTGTTTCCTCCTCCTCAATCATAGAGGTTCATCTCTTGGATGTTATTTCTGTTTTTCTCTGTAGAGAAGTGACTGCAGAAGTCCACCATGTCCCTCGGGACACCTAAGAAACATGTCACTCACTGCTTATTCATTTTATTGTAGTTTGACCCACGGGACTGTGTCCATATTACAGTAATCTGAGCAATCACAGGACTGAATGAGACAAATGTGATACTATTTGGGACAAGATGAACACAGTTGCCGTACACTGTCACCATGACATTTTCACTCAGCAAATGCCAGAATCCAAATTTCCAAAATGAGAGAGACATAAAATAATGTTTTTTTTCGATTCTTTACAAAGAGGTGTTGCTCTGCCAACCAGTGACGTAAATATAAAGTGTTTTTTGTGTTTTCAACTATGCCTGATTAGAAAAATAATCATCCCTTTTAGTCCATGACAGCAGTGTCACTATGGTGTATAATTATAAAAGATGTGCTCTTCTGATTGAGTGATATATTTTCTCAGCCCGCTTTTGTTCTTAGTTTCAAGAGTTGTTGTGTCTATGGAATATTTCTTGATCATACAATCTTTCACACTTTTGTGTAAAATTTATATTATCTAGTAAAGCTTGTTTTGGTACTGTATGCCTTAGTTTTGACACGCCGGTAACCCAACGACTGAATTTCCTGACATAGTTCTCATGTTTGCTGTTTTGTGTTTTTGAGATATTTTCATTTTGCCCAGACAAATCAGTGAGGAGTTGGGAAAGTTGTATCTGTGACACCAACATCATTTTCAGTCAACACAGAGGCTGCTGTAGTGCTAGGTGCAGTTAACTTAAACAATAATTGATTTTTTGGCCACTTGGAGGCAGTGAAACAAACTGTAAACACGACACTGACATATTATCACTACATGAATTTGTTATGGCAAACTTACCAGTAAACAGTTTCCTATTTACACATCCAGCGGTCCCGGAGCAACATTAGCATTCATTTGCAGTCCAGTTTTTGACCACGTGATCAATGAAAATCCAATATTCACCCTCCTTTTTGTTCTGTTTTTTTCTCCACCAACTCCTGAGGGAAATATATGGCTCCTTGCTGCAAACAACTGTGCCTGTGACTGGGAACAAGGTTGATATCTACAATGAGATTCAACCAGAGCAGTAAAAGTCTGGGCTGTGAAACCAAAACAATGAGCTGAAAGATGCTAAAACGCTCTGCGGAGCTGAGGGGAACCGCAGAGTTGCGTGATGGGTTCTGTGGGTTCATCCAAAAGACCATCTCCTTTCACATACAAGTCATGTAGCAATGTAGTTATGGATCCATTGTTAATAGAATATATTGATTATAACAGCTTTAAAGTTCTTTTCTTGTACAAAAGAAATGTGATGACTTAAGAACTGTTATATAAATCCAATTGCGTCCCCATTCTTAATCCCACCTACAAAGCTCTGACTGGCTCAGTTGCTTCTCCAACCAGGCCAACAGCTGTCAGTGAGCACAACACAGAATCACTGCAAAAAAAAACCCCCATTAGATGTGTGCAACGATTCAAAGGCTAACATACTGGTACACCGCTGTGTGAACACACTGGCTATATTTTGAGGCATCATTGTGACAACTCCAAACCCTAACAGAAAATGCCTGAATATCATGGAGTTAGTCTGTCATGGAGCTTTTACTCTGCTCACTGGGGCAAATGTGGTATATTTTATCCCACCATCAAAACAAGCCAGAAGTCTGAAGGCTGTGTTTTCCTGAATCTAAGTGTGCTCTCAGTAGAGCCAACATGTATATTAAATGAAATCTGACCTTGCCTGACTGCCATGTCTTCCTCTGTCTAAGCCCGAGCTCTGAGGTACGTGGCCACAAACTCTGAGTGGATGTGGGCGATGAGTGACAGAAGGCATGAAATCAACAGTGGGAAATTATACTGTTTGTAGTTTACCAGTCATACTCTGAATGATACATGAATGACACATATATTACCAGCCAGGTGGTTTCCGCACAGCTGAGAATAAATGTTTGGCCATCAATATGAATGAGGAGCATGTCTTTGCCCTGTAGTTACCTGTAGGCCTTTCATGGGAATCATCACACGCATCTCTATTGTTTCCAAGAACAGAGGCTTTGATTGATAATATGTAGGACGTGTTACTTTCATTAAGTATACGCCCTCTCGTGAATATTTGATGAGTATTGATTCAGCGCAGAGGTGATTTGCCCTTAGCTGTTCGAGACTTTCCCAGAGGACCGAGACCAGGATGCGAACGGCAGGCAGTCTGTGTCTGAGTTGTCTGACTTCCTCAACTCAGACATGGATATGGCGGGATAATAACCAGAATGGGTTGACAACTGACAACAAAAAGTGGACATTGCTGACGCTTTCAGAAAGAAGATCCAATATCATGAAGAGACGAACAAAATATGCAGCCTCTCCATTGACAATTTCCCTGTGTGAATACACTTTCCTAAATACACGCAGTTGGCAGTTTATTAGGTACACCTAGCTAAAAGTAATGCAGTATAATTCAACAGTACTGCAACAAATCATCCCTTCATTAAGGGTATAATATTTAGTTTTTATTGAAACTGGTTTAGAGAGACGTTGATTCAACTTCATGGTCCTTTTGGAGGCTGCAGTATGTGGTGCTGTTGAACTGTGTTGCGTTATACTGGCTGGTATTTTGTCTACTTCATATCGATGAGGGGTAGGCTAATACACAGAGCTCGGGTCAGACAACCCTTTGGAAAACCTTGAAATCTCTTGAAATAGGTAACGGAGGGGTGACTCATATTTATGGCCAACACTGACATTGCCTCCGCTGAAGGAGAATATTCCTCATTGCACCCTCATACTATAAGAAAAAAAGAAAGAAAGCTGAGCATGCTGTGTGACTTTATTATTAAGCTGGTTTGCAGCTATTTTCTATTGTGTGTGCATGTGCATATGACTGTACTGCATTGACATTTATTTTGATAAGGTTGACACATAGTCTATCTATTTGAAACGAATTCATGTATTATATTTAATAGAATTATATTTTCATTCACTTAGCTACGCCTGCTTGAAAGTCCTGTGAGATGATAACTGCCACAGAAAGTCAGCATATTGTCACTTGGTCCAATATTACATTGCTGAAGCCATGAATTATTCATACCAACTCACTGGGTTTTAAATAGAGACACGAATTGTCTTTTTACTGGCAGATAAACATGGACAGGTCCTTTTCTCAAACCACACAAATGCTGTTAATATAATTTATTTATCTCTTAATTTGTGAGCAAGTTTCTTCCAAATTACATATTTATAGATTCATATGGCGGAATAGTCACCTGTGAGAGAATTTTGTATTGATTTCTAAAAATATTAATTTAGTTTCAAATGAGTGGAATGAGATTTTTCTGTTGAAGAACAAGTGGTTATGAATTATAATACTGCTCTCTTCATATTTGCATGAGGGCTCTCTGTTGGGCCTGGAGGCACTTTTTTCTCCTTACAACCAGACTGTGCAGTAGCCACTAGGAAGCAAAATTCTGAGTATTTCATCTGTCCCGAGGGCTCCTCAGGCATTTTACTTCTGACACCCAGAATGGCAGTCAGGACCAAATCCTGAAAAGATATTCAACCAATAGTTTTTATCCTCTGTCTCCAACACATACATCAATACATCATGCCTTTGGTGGGTGGGGGGGGGTTCAGGTTCCGGGGGGCGGAGTGAGTATAGGGTAAGGCCAAAACCAGCAATCTGTTGTTCCATCTCCTAATACTTTCTGACTTCCCCACCTTGTTGGGGCACTCAACCTCAAGACACTGGATCCTACCAAAGACTTGAATCTCTAAAAAAAGGTCACGATTATATACTTTCATTAAATAAAAGGGATAAAAAAGGCCAAATAATTTCCTTAAACAGCTGGGCACTATGGTTTTCAAGCAAACATTGTAAAACAAGTAAAATAGTGTACAGTTGTGGGCTATTTTCAGCCGCGGATTATTATTATTATTATTTTTACATTTGGTGCACAGGTGGTAATTTAAGAAGGTGTATGTCGAATCGACTAAAAATGATTTACAGCGTGTTCATCATAACGAACAAAATGTCAACCAGTGAAACATTGATGTGTTATTAATAGTTTGGACGACAATAAAAGTCTTTGTCAAAGAGGAAGTGGCTATGGCTGTGTCCAAAATCACTACTTTGTTATCTCATTGCCTTCTCCCTATGTAATGGCTACTCAATAATTTACTCAATAGTGAGCAGTAAATTGGGATTTGGGTCGCTTAGGCGACTAATCGTAATTTTGCGTCATCACTGACAATTGTTGAGTCTCACAATGGTAATTTTCACATCTATAAAATACAGCACATTGCATTGTGGAACTGTTAGCAGAAGGTCTTGTACATGCCATGACTGTCTATAGGAAATTTCAGGGCAATCCATCCAATAGTTGTTGGGATATTTCAGTCCTGACCAAAGTGGTGGATCTTCCAACAGAAGACGTTGCCATCCACAGAGCCACGGTCCTAGCAAACTATAGAATATTAACAAATTTATCATTGAAGCACATTTCTTTCAGTCCTGAACATTATGTCACAAAACTTCTTGACGAAAAAAATCCCGCCTTCTCCTGTGTCTACTGAATTGCAAGTGTAGCTATCTGACATAACAAACTGAGCAATCTACACGTGTCAACATCAAAGCCGAGCCAAGGAAAGGTGCAGCTAATTCATCAGTCCCATTTAGGTTTTGATGCATTAATTGAACATAACATTCAAACAACAGTGAGCTGCTACCTGCTCCAGTAAATGACATAAATCTGTTGTCTTTCAGGAGGCTGAGACTTTGTTGCTGAAGGTGGAGCATAAAAAGCAGCAGAGTTTCTGAGACTCACACTGGGAACTGAAGCTTCACTTGAGATGGTGTATTCCCATCAGTGGAATGAGGTGCAACATCAGCACTAAGCTACCTTACTGCACACTCACAGATGATTTAACAGACAGTGCTTAAGTGCAGCCACGGATTAATAGAGCCTGACACAAAGCCTTTTCACTGGCTTTATCTTTTTCTCCTAAGCTTGGAGGAAATGAGAACTGGTCCTTTTCCCAGCATGGCACCAGTATCATTTACACTGTTTCACAGTACTTTTTTTTTTTCTTCAAACTTGGGGGTTTATGATGTGTTGGCAAGTGTGGCCACTGACTACTGGCAATGTTTCTCCTCAGAGATTCAGATCAAAGAAGTATTGTGTCGACTGCCCAAAGATTAGCCTGAATGAAGACCCAATTCTATGCAAAGCCTCTCTGGGTCATCTAAATCTGTAGAAGGCCATCAGATACAAGTGTTGGTGGTGATGCCGCATTGGATTATGGGAAGTTATCAAGGCTGACCTCATAATCCACTTGTTTATAGATAAACTTCCTGTTTTTGTTGTAGCTGCCCCAACTGACAACATTTTCTCTGAATTTACTGTTGAAGTTTTAAAAAGTGAACGCAGCTCAGAATTCAAAAATATGAACAGTAAACTGGAAGGTAATTTAGGGATTTTGGGAGGGATTGGGGGCTTTAAAAAAAAAAATCAGTTAGTGGACCTTTAAAGCTATGTGTAACTGAGGCTTTTTTTTTTCCATCAGCATGTTAGTTATCCACTCATAGGCTACCTGAGAAAGACATGTGAAAGCCTACTTTCTTTCATTCCTTAGTCCATTAAAAAAAACAAAACACTGTAAAATATCTGCACCACAAAATTTTGGTCTCACAGTACTTTTGTGTTTTAACTGTCATCTTAAAAAATGCCCCCATTTTAAAACTACCACAGGGATTTTACTTGGGGAATTAGACAGTGTAATAATGGATGTAAGTCACTGTGGTTTTCTTCTCTAAACACTGTTTATCTCAACTTGTAGGTGATCTTCCAAAGTACAAAGTCAAAAACCTTAATCCATATTCAAGTTTTCACAAGGAAGCCAACCAGCGATAGATCTGCACTGCTCAGAATATGAATTAAGCATCAACAGAGGCGCTAGTGGAAAATACTGCTGAGATTAAGTGGAGATTCTTCTGAGATGAAATGGAGGATTGTGCTTCTGCTAATTGTCTCCCTCAGGGAAAGAGTCAACTTTTTTTCTGTTGTAAACTGTAGAATTCTTGGGACTTTTTTCTGCATGTTTATATTTGGAAGTGAGCGATTTCCTAATGATATCTTGCTAATAACAAATAGCTAGACTTTGCTGCTCAAACTGTACTGTGTTCTAGTGACCTGCATAAGTCTCTCGCACCACTCACAGGGAATCTAGACAAATTACATGTGGTGGGAGCTCTCACTGTGTTTTGAATGTGACATGCACTTTCCTAATAAATCCATATTGGTATTAATCACACCACTGCAAATATTTACAAACATTTCCCTTAAGCCACGAGCTTGTGTCCCGTTTAACATCAGTTCTCTGCCATCTGGTGATGCCATAATCTTTATTGCGTGAGACTGTTGGTCAGAAAATAGCTGGTTTAATTGTTTGGTTTGACCCGGCCTTTTGCAGAGCTGTGCGGGACAATGCAACACTAATATTTTTGTGGTTTTAAAGGGCAGTGTGTTGAAACTGACGACAAATCCTCCCATTTAATAATCCACATTCTGAGCCATGTTTAGATCAAAGGAAGAAATGGTAGTCATGTTTTATATAGACTCTTGTCACATTGCAAAACTACTGCTCTTTTTCTCTCTTTTTGCCTTTTCCGGTGATGTTTTGTCCAAAACTCTCCATGGACCATTATGTCTTATATTCACCAGAAAAGTACTGCCATTGCAAAGCCGACAGCGGAAGATTTTTGACCTCAACAGAATTCGCTGCCAAACCCATATTGTGAAAGAATAGTGTGGATCATAAACGCCTTCAGCTAAAAGGAGGAAGCCTCAGGGATCGCTGACAAGCTGTCACCAAAATACAATGGAAGAAGTAGGATTTTACACCAATTACTCAAGAGTACCGGCTGCAACAGTGAACAGGATATACTGTACAGTATAGTGGAGGATCTTTGGGAATCAGTTGGAAAATCCATAGACAGTTATTTTAATTTTAAAACAAAGAAGAGGACAGTGTCTGTTCCTTCAGCCAAGCTAAACAGCTGGTTTTTAGAAGCTGAATTTTCCTTATTTTAATTGCAATATTAGTGCAGTGATATTTTGTTTCAAGATGTAGTTGTGCCTCTCAGTAGTAGTATTTATTTACTCATCTATGTATTGCCAATTTAGAGCGCCTGCTGCTGACCACATGACCAACGATCCGAGAGAGACGAGAAAGTGAATGTGTGTGAGTGTGCGTGAGAGAAAGAAAGCGAGACAACATCAATCTTGCCCAACATGATTTGCTGACTGGATGAAAGCTCTCCATCTGTCTTTTGCTGTTTATTGAGGGAAAATTGGTTGAATGTAGCACAGTTGTTCCACAGAGAGAAAAAAAGATTAGGAGATGTCCTTGTCCACAACTGTGGTGGAGCGAGATATTACAGCAACTGTAGGAAATTAAGAAAAAAACCTTAAATATTACACTTTATACATTATTATCATCATCTCTGCGAGTGTTTGGAAAGTGGCACATTTTCTGTTGTTTTGGTTCTTCCACTATAGCACATTGGATTTGAAACAGTAACAATTATGTTATAGTGCCGACTTTCAGCTTTCAGCTTTTGGGGGGTTTTCACAAAAGCACTTTTTATTCACAGTCTTCAATTTTTGAACAGTACAGCAGTGAATTGACAAGGTTTTGAAGTCCCTCGTATTAAAGCTGAAAGTCGGCACTTTCAACCTCGTAGTCCTTGTTTCATTTCAGGTCGCATGTGCTGAAGCACAGAGCCAGCACAACAAAAATGTGTCAGTCGAAATACCGACAGATTAAACTGTATAACTGATCCCGACACATATGTTTAACCTTTGTATTTGAAACACGCAACGACTCAACTCTAATGAGCACCCCTAAATTAGTCCATTTATCTCAAGATGAAAAGTTTTAAGAGCAATGTCTACCATAGTATGCCCTCTCTGTGTGAAATTAGATGTGTCAGTGTATGAGTAAAGTCAGTGTCCAAGTCTTGCTGAACTAGCCGGAGTATGCTGTGTCAGCACTCTTAGCCAAATCGAGAAGACAAAGGTTGCGCCCTGCCGAGGCCCTAATCTATGCCCACTCTTTGCTCTCAGATTTGTGTGCCAGTCCGTGACTGCTAAACAGTAAGGCTGCAACCAACAATTCTTTTCATTATGGATTAATATCAATTTCTCCTAGAGCCCAAGATAGAGTCTTTACATTTCTTGTTTTCTTTTTTTTTTTACCAAGAATCCAAAAGCAAAGATATTCAAAGGAATAGCTTGAGAAGAGTGATGCCACTCGCCTCTCTGTTCAAACAAGACATAGCATGTTAATTAGTGAGCACCAGAGGTACTGGTGGGTGGATTTTGGACAGAGCCAGCCTGACTGTTAAACCCTACTTCCAGTCTTTATGCTGTGCTAATCTAACCAGCTGCTGGCAGTAGCCTCATTAACACACAGACATGAGAGTGGTATCAATCTTCTCCTGTAACCCTCATCAGGAGAGGGAATAAGCATATTTTCCCAAATGGTGACCCATTCCTTTAAAGTACAGTGATAGCGAAAAAAAAGAAAATCTGTTGAGCAGCTGGATTTTTGGCATTTTTGCTTGATACAGTAAATGACAAACAATTAATCAGTTATCAAAAATTCAGGTCAATTAACTTTCTATCCATCTACTAAATGATTAATTGACTAAAGTTTCAGCACAATTCTTCATCTTGAATCCTGGCCAAGGAACTTATTACACCCCCCCTCCCTTCTTTTTAAATCACCAAATCTTTCCTACTTTGAAGGAGCTAAAATCATTTAACAAAAATATTTTTATCACGACTGATGATGATGATCCCGAATGATGATGATAACGGTGATAGTATATTCTGACAAATCTTAAAAGCTACCCGATACCCACCTGCTGTCTGTCTATACATTTGTAAATGACTTGCTCAGCCTGCCCAGGATTAGCAGCATAATCGCAGGTTAATACTGCTGCGTTTTGCATCATTAGCCTTCAATCACGTCGGACTGTGTAATGCAACGCCCGTGTTGGACGAAGCTCTGGAATGATGGCAAAGTCTTGATTTTTTCCCCTCACCAGATCGGTCTTTTTTCAGCAGCTGTTTAGGAAAAAAAAAAAAAAGCAGGGCTGCATTCTGTGAGTAGTTAGTCCAATTGATCACAGACACAACAAATGTTTGGCATCAGGATTTCTCTTTCTGCTGCACTCTGTTTGGATTTTGCCCTGGCAAAGTTTCTCTGCTCCTTTTAACCAGATTCTTTGTGCTGTCTGCTGCTGATGCATGTTTACACCGGGGCAGACATGGCGATGACTGGTTTAGTGCATAATGAACACAGGGTTGGATTGTAATCTCTCCTGGCATAATTTAATACACTGCTTCACACAGCAGGACCAGAATGACCAGCCACAGTCAGTCAGCCTGGGGAAGAGGCTGTATTTTTCCTAGCTTTATAGTTTTGCCGAAAATGTGACAGCAATCATCTTTGGTTGTTAGTTAAAAATGAGGAAGGGATGTCATGAAGCTCGCACCAGATGGCAGCCAGCCAAAGTCACAGCAGAGTGAAATGTAGAGGTGCGACAACACTCTTGGGGGAAAGAATAAAACAAGTTTACAATGAAATGAGGCAACTTTATAATTGTCTTCTCTTTGGCATTGAAGAGAGGGAACTGAACAAGATTAAACTCATTACCCGACTTCAATTAATGTTGGGAATCTAAATGACATTTTTGTGCATATACGGTTTGTGCATATAAGGTCTCTGTCACACGCACAGAGATGATGTGATATGAGTTTTATATTCAGACTGCGGTATTCAAATGTGTGGAGGCGTGGCTTCAGAATGAATAAAGGTTACATTTACAGAAATATGCATCTGTGGGCTGTAATATAGTGTATGGCTGTTCTCCCCCTTTCCCTCCTTAATTACACAATACAAACAAGGCTGTTCACACCATTTTCCCCGAACCTGTTTTCCTAGTACTGTACCCAGTATATACAAAAAAACCTACACTATAATGTATTTCTCCTGGCCTCTAAAATGGCCATGTGTTGCTCCCTTGTTCCCATAATCTTCTTTTCTTCCACTGCACCTACATTTAAGTATCAGCATTATCGGCATTTTATCGGTACCTGATTCATGCAGCATGAATACACCGTAAACAGTTTTACCTATTATTTTTTAAGCCTTTTGTGCCTGTTGGAGAATGACCTGTGGCCCAGGGCTTGGGAACCTCTGGCTTTGTTGTCGGTAGGATCATAGGATCATCACACGTAGCAAGAGGCCATGGCAGCAGAGTTGTGCTTGCTGCTGCCTCTTTAAAATACAGAACAACAGCAACGACGGGGGTGGGTAGCAGACACAGCGGTAGGAGCTCACCGTCTGAAAGCACCATAAGGCTAAGCCTTTGCTGCTTATAGTCTCTAACATCCCAGCATAGACATTGAATTTTAATGCGCTACATCCATTTCCTCCCAGAGAAGAATAAAGATGTCAAGATGCCCTCTGATCTCCTTCCCATGACATCCTCGACTAAAAAGCAGCCCTGTTCCACTAGTCCGAAACCCCCGAGATGCCATACCTCAGGGTCAAATATTAAGAGGGCATCAGAGGAGGAGCTGCTTTGGACTAACATGGCTACATCTGTGCTTCTCTGTCTGCAGGGCAAACACTCAGTCCAGTAACATCAGTCTTTACCGGACACATCACAGCACAAAGCAGCTGGAGGCTCTGGAGAGGAGCAGAGGCCAGAGCAAAGCTAAACTAACTTCAGGGTAAAGGCATCATACTTAGTGTTACTTTTTGCTTTGCTGTCATTTACCTGTTGAATATATTTTTCACCTTTTTTGAGTAGCACTTAAACAAGTATTATTTTCTATTTATTTATTTTTTGATATCTGACTAAGAGAAATGTTCCTTCCATCACACATACACGCATGACTGACGCGTAAAGGCGAGTGCACACAGGCCACACACATGCTTAAAAAAAATCAAGGTCCTGCTCTGGTGACAACTAGTAATCCATATGTAAACTTACAAAAATTGAACATGATGCCGACTCAGTGTCATCACTTCAGCTGATGTTGATGCTGAAGATGCTTGACAGCCTCTGCCCTGCAGCTTGAGAGCTGTTTGCTCATTTGTGTTTAATGAATTTTGAAACGTAAATTGCAGTGTGACTGGTGAAAATTATGGAGATTTTGATAGATAAGCAACTCAAACATCCTTCAATTTTTTTCCTAATTCAAGTTGAGGAAATACTTCCTGTCACAGATCTAACTGGGCCTTAAAATTTTTCTGGTTGAATTGAAAATAAACTCAGCTTGAAAGAGTTGTCAGAGGTGACATTGGGAATTAGTTCTGCAGTGTTTTTAATCTTGGAGGAGGTTAAGTTGGATGGACCTAAATCACTGCCTGTATTCATGTCCAAACATATGATGGCATGCTGAGGTTTCGGTAATATGCTTGCTTCATCATGTAGACATGTTTCTGCATCACTGTGTGTGTGTGTGTGTGTGTGTGTGTGTTTGCAGTAAATGAGTGTTTTGTTCTGGTTCCAGCAGCAGCTCAGGGACGCCAGACAGAGGCTGATGCACAGTGGGGAAAAGTCATTTGATGGATTCCCAGCGCTCCAAGGGATTACAAAACCATTTTCTCGTCTCATTATTGAGGCTATTATTTTTATTCGGAGATGAAAATAAAAACATGCAGCGGATTTATTTACTCAATATCTATCTTTAACAACCTGTCTGCCTAGTCCTTATATCATGCTAAGAAATAGATCGTTTGACCCACGATTTTGCAATTTGTACTAGACTAGCAGGAACACTAATAAACAAATAGGCTTTTATTTCCATTATATCGGCCACTTATCTGAACAAAAACGAACACAAAGTGTGTCAATAGAAGCACCGATTCCTCTGTCTTAATTACAGTGCTCCATTAGGAGCCACACAGATCCTCAACAAAAGTCTTCAAGGAGAAGAATGCAAATTAATGTAGAGACTGAGGGAGAGAAAACGATGCGATTATAGTTGAGAGGAATGATTGCTGAAATTATTAGAGCTTAGCTCGTCCAGGCCTCAAACTGTGTTTGTGAAAAAGGCTTCCATTACGACAAGACAACATGTCCTTGCATTCATTTCCACAGCTATCTATAATACTTTACAGAGAGAGGGAATGAGCTCTCGCTGTAGCCAAACACAGTGGCTTCATGCTCATGCATAATTCACTGTCGTGTGAAATAATCCACGGAGAAGCTGGAGTGAGACCACAGAGCTTTTAATGGTTAGAGGGCTGGGTCATTGTGTCACTAATGACTGAGAAAAAAGACAGTAGACGAGGAACACAATGCTCTTAGAGAGGAGAGTGTACAGTGCAGAACATCCACAAAATAACCACAAAACAAAACTGTTACCTTTTACGTTTACTGATATTAATCACCCCTTATTGCGCTGTGTTCCACACCAATATCCTCTTTAAACAGCAAATGCATCAAATAAACACAATCCTAACTTAATTCGTTAATTAAAAGTAAAATGACTACTTTCACCAAACCAGGCGGTATTATTATTGCTTAAAGATTGAATTATGTATCAAATTTAACACCATACTATAATAATCAACAGTCAAATGACCCGAATACAGTGTTACATAGGATGAGAAAAAAAGACAGCTCCCACAAAAAATGCAATATATTTGAATGGTGGTTAAATTATATAGTAGAAAAAAAGGAGATTTAAATCAGAACACTGAAAAAGCCCTTGCTATGATAAACTATACTTGAGATGCTGGTGAGGTTTCAAGGTAAATTAGAAAGTAATTTCTATAAGGAATAACAGAATTTTACTACATGATTTTTTTCGATAGACAGTACGAAAAACGAAATACACATCACTGTATAGCAGAATCCGCGTGGCACACAAAGTGTTTCCCCACTCACCAACTCGGAGTTTCGCCTCTGCTTTTATCAGCTCTTCTCTTCTCTGCAAGCTGAGGTGTCAAGTTAGCGTTTACACAAAGGTGCAAGCAGAGTATCAGAGGAATTCTAAATTCAACATAACTCTCATCTCAAAAAGTGTCTGTCTTCCCACCTTTTAACTGACTTAAAAGTGAAATCTGTTGTGAGTAACATGTGATATCACAAGTTTTGTATTTTTGTGCTTTTCTCAAAACAGAGAACACGCCGCAGTCTCTCTCTTGCTGTCTGACAGCTGACATAAATATTGCTTTATGTCTCAGATGCAAATTGTCCGAAACATTTAAACGGACTCCTGTTATGATGGACAATAAATTACAATACAGGTGCTTTTTTTTTAAACAAACCACCTACAGCTTTCTAGCTGTCACATACTGTTAGTCCTTGTGAAAATATGTGAGCGCAAATGTCCTATATCGAAGGATCAAAACAAAACCAAAAGGCAACAGTGGGATGACAGGTTGACTGTTGGGTATGCCATGTTGCACTTATGCACTGGATCTATGAAAGAAACATCTGTGAGGCTTGCAATTTTATAAAATATTGAAATTTTTGGACAAATCGCAGCAGAGAAAACTGAGCCTTATTCACTGGCAATGTTTGAAAATGGGCTTTATTTTTATGTGGGAACGCGGTTGCTTTAACCCATATATGCGCACAGATGTTTGTGCTTTTATGCTTTTGAGGACCCTCAGTGACATAATGCATTTCCTGGTCCCTAACCCAAAGCTATAATCAATAATTTAATAGTAATCATATGACTACTTGTATGTGAAAAGGGTCACTTTTAGTGATGAACCCAAAGACAATTATCACCCCACTCTCACCTCTATGGGTCTTTTGGGGATCTTTTAGGTCGATGTTTTGTTGTTTCTGGCTCGCAACCTGAATGTTTCTGTTCACTGTCACCGCTCTCGTCAGCATAATTTTTGGCCACAGCAGGCAGCTGTTTTGAGCTAAAAGTCTCTTATAAATCCACTTTGGGCTCCTTGTCCAGTACCAAACAGCAGACAAAGAAAATAACAATTAGCTGCTGAACATAGTGGAGCATTTAGCTGCTTAAACATTTGTGAAAGAGCGACCACTGTGCTCCCAAGTGGCAGGTTAGTTGGCAGTCACTTACTCTGCATATCCATCTAAAGCTTGCTAACATTAGGTACCATTAGGTGCCATATGCTACTGGTCTACCAGACTAAGTCAGGCTGTAGCAGAAAAACTCCTGAGTGGATGTCGTTTGAATTCAAGAATTCAAATAAGAATTCAAAAGTTAATTATTAAGGGAATTGACGTGTTCAAAAGTTACAAAGGTTTCTGCCCCAGAATTTGTATACATGTATATGAGAATGCATGTTTGACAAAATTGATTTATTTTATGTGAAACACTATCATTGATTGTTACATGAATTTTATTTGATTATTTAGTTTTTTATTTCCTTTAAAATGTACGTTCTTTCACAAGAGACAGGGGAACCCCAATGCGAAACGCAGCAAACACTGAGTCTCAAAGAGCCAGGAAGTTTATTCAGATTGAATGAGGAGTGGGGCTTTGGGCTGGGGAGGTGAGGGGAGGTGGCTGTGAGCAGGAGAGGTGCAGGGAGGAGAGCTGGGAAGGGCAGATGCTGTGACGACCAGGGAGGGGGTGGAGGTGCTGGCTGGATGCGTGGGTCTGGGGGACTGTGGGCCGGGGGTTACCAGTGGAGGTGGCGGGCAGTGTCTTTGGGGGCAGCAGCTGGCGTGGGGGACACAGGTAACCGATGGAGTTGGATGCTGCGATGTGAAGCGGAGAAAGCAGCAGTCTTGAGTGGAGGTGGATGAGATGGTGAAGCGGGCAGGCAGATGGTTAGTGGTGGAGCAGGAATGCATGAAGCTGGCCTAGGAACTGGAGCCTGGCACTCAACAGGTTGCACAGACGAGCGAGCGAGATGTGATGCTGAAAGCAAAGGAAACATATTAATCACAAGGAAGAAACAAAAGGAATGAACTTAGACTGTAACAGTGCTAAGTGGCCTAGGAATCTACCGGACTGGTGAGAATAACGCTCTGGTGAAGAGCGGCTAAAGAACCGGGGATTAAATGCAGCAGACTTGAGGAGTAGATGAGAAGCAGGCATGCGGGCTGATTGAGGGCAGGTGGCTGAAAGAGAGGGGGAGAAGGAGACAGAGGAGCGCCACACCCCAAACACAGAAACGCATACACACAGAGAACAAACTGGGGATACAAAACAGAAAAAAATGGGGAGGCAGGGAAAGACAGGAAACACAAGGAAAAAACCAAAGTCACGGCGGGGGCCATTACATGTTCTGCTTCTTGAGTGTATGAATGGTACTGTACAAAAAAACTTGTCTTCCCTTACAGCTTGAAGAAGATACGACCAGTCAAAATGTCCCCACTTTCCAAATATGTTTTCACTCTCAAGGTCTAAAGCGCAAATAGTCTCCTCAAAGATTGAAATACATGAGCACAGACACAAACACACGCACACGGATAAAGAAAGTGAAATATCGGGACTGCTGAGAGGGGATCGTTATTTTCTTTCAGTTTGAACTCTGTGTAAACTCTTACACTCTCTTGACTTCACTCCAGTTTTTCCACCATCTGTGTCTCACTTACACACCCAGAACCACACATACACACCCACACCCACACAGACACACACACACACACACACACACACACACACACACACACACACACACACACACACACACACACACACACACACACACACACACACACACACACACACGCAGTGGTGTCTCCATGACTTCAAAGGACATTACATTGACATACATTAATTTCCTGGAGACTTACTCTAACCTTAACCATAACTACTACTTGCCTAACCATAAATCTTGCCCTAACCTAACCTAAACCTGATGTTAGCCTAACCTTATAACATGTCTTCACCTTAAATTTTAATGACTTACGTTATTGGGACTTGCTTACTGTCCCAAAAGGAAGACAAGTCCCCATAATGTGACTATATAAGGCCCTGCACTGTGCCTCCACATCGCCACTCCACGCTCACAACATCTGCACTCAAGCCCATTTGTGTGTGCACCTAGGAAGACAGTGTTAACACTGTTGTGTTCACAAAATGATACAAAGAAGAGATTCCTCTTGCCTGGCAGTGTGGTTTAATCAGCTCCATCCAACTGCTCTGTCCTCCATTTCTTACAGTGTGAGTCTTTCTCTCTTCTCACGTGTTACTCTGTCATTTCGCCTGCGTGGTTCCTGCAGGAGTCAGGCTGTCTGCTCCTCAAATAGGCTTCACCTCAGTACAGACTCTGGGGCTGCTCCAGTCTTTAACTCTGCACATGCTTCTCCGTTTGCATTAGTCTGTGGCTTTGTGGGGGCGAGGGATTTCCATACGGGCACTCTGTGCTCCCTGTAGCCGCACATACTGTAGCTATGGGTAGCAAAGATTTTATGCCTCCTGAATGTTAAATTTTTAATTTCAAATCGCTGCGTATGCTGAAGTCCACTTGCTGTAAGTGCACATGTTGCATTCAATCGTGCGTCCAGAGACAACAGTGGCTCGCGCTCAACAATGAATCCACTTCATAACATCGCTCTTTTACACCGGGGAAAATTAAATAATGCATAATGGATACAGAGGAATAAGAAAAACACATAAATAGTAATAAAAATGGTAATAGCATGAAACGTACCCAACCTTTGTCAGGGAATAGTCCTTGAATGCAAATGCAGATTTTTCATTACAACCAGTAATGCCCCAAGGTATGCTACATAGTGCGAGATCAGTATGGAAAGATATACGTACAAGCACATCTATTAGAAATCATATTGGCTTTGTTGTAAGGGGAACGAATGTTTGACACCTGTAGCTCATTCTATACATGTTGCTTTTTATTGACGCCCAGTTTGAAGGATAGCAACATTACCACTGTGCCTTGAATGTGTGAGCTACAACCCTGGACTTATTTAAAAGAATTGCAGCTGAATTGTTTTGTAAAGCACTCTCGAATTGTATGTTTCCCTGTTTAACCTTTATTAAATAAAAACTTACTTTGTAAAATAAAGGTAAACAAGATTAAGAGTCTACAGCCATGCTATTAGCACCGTGAGGCTGTACTTTGCGCTAAATGTTAACTTCAGCATGATAACATGCTCACAATAACAGTGCTAAAATGCTGATGTTAATCAGGTATAATGCTTACCATGTACACCATCTTAGTTTCTCATGTTAGCATGGTAACATTTGCTAATCAGCAGAAAACACAAAGTACAGCTGAGGCTGATGGGAGTGTCATTAATTTTGCAGTCATTTAGCCGTAAACCAAACTAATGGACAAAGTAAAGATTTCGCCTGGCTGACTGATATTGCCATCCCTAGAGTCACACAACTAGTGTGGCTAAAAAAGGTGAAATAATGATATGATTATGCAGTAAATACCAAACACACACATTTCTCCCTTCCCTCATACTTAATATTAAATGTGCTCTGTCTTAAACAGTCTGTTGTGGTAATCGAACTTGCGCTGCTGTGGACATAAGCATTCAGAAACAGTAAAGGGAGCAATAAAACACATATGAAAAAAGGAGTCTGACCTTTACCCTGATTCAATAAAAAGAAGTATTATTTCATGTTTTCGGCCAAACACAAATCACCATCAGCTATTTATATAATCACACTGTGAAATTGTTCATAAGTGTTTCAGACTTATTTGCTTTTGAAGGATACATGATTCCTAAATATAACATTAAAAGTCAGAATGCACTGTGTCAAGTGGAAAAAAAATCTTCCAATTTATAAAACTTCCAATAATAACACAGCCTCTCTGGGCCACAAACTTCTTAAATACAGAGGATATTCATTTTTAAACACTTCATTTAGGATGTAGGGTATAAAACTAAATGGAGCAAAGGCAGTTCTGGTAGACTAAGCTCAGGTTTCGCTGCCTCACTCACACATACTGAGAAATATAGGCCTACTTGGCAGTAAGTCACTCTATTCAATCTTACAATGCACTGCTCATTCTTATGATCTGCACGAACCCTACACTGCTCGATCTGCAAAGGCTGCTCCTGCCACTTGTGCTGTCGCTCAATATTTTAGCTTTTCATCAGTGATGTTGTCTGCCAATACATACACTCATAAGCTTCAGGATGACTTAATAACTGGAGGAAATTATACTTACACCCCATATCCTGCTACCATTGCTGGCAATCTGCAACTTAGAGTGTTGATCATAGATCCTGGCTTTTGCTCTAAGCATTTTCTTAGCATTACTCTGAACTCTCGTCATACCGAACAATGCATGAACAGACAGAAGCAGAGTATCTCCAAGCAGTGTACCGACTTCTTATTACTGCTGATTTTCGTTTTGAAAGGCAAAACACTGTGATGTGGATAATCTTGAGCACTGCGGCCCTGTGTGAAATAAGATCACGCTTTAGTCTATTTTCATTGTCAGCTAAATTGCTGCAGTGCATCTAAACATGGTAACATGAGACTGCTGAGAAAATGGACCCCAAATGGCCTCCTTGTGGAGCAATGAATAAAACTTTTCAAAAGCAAAATAAGCAAAGATGAATCACTGTCTAATGCCTAATTCAATGTATCAGTGTGATACAAATGCTCCTAGAATGCCATTATGGTCATATCCCCTGACGTGAGTGTTTTCTAAAAGCAATGTTCTCCTAATTTTGCATTGAGCGAAAGCATCGCTCATCCTGATGGTTCACATATATTACTTTAACCTAAGCAAATCCAGGAAAGAACATGCATCTACAAGTCACATTATGTCCTCACACCTGCAGTGATGGTTTTACCAGAATGGAGCCATTAAATCATAATGAAAATCTTCTCTTATGGTTTACTCTCAGCGTGCTGTAGTTTCCATACAACATTAGTATTAAAGTGTAGTAGCCAACAACATGAAGCTCTTTTGGTTTTACACGCTTAAAATGTGTATTCAACTCCGATTATTTGCAATGCAAACTCAGAAGCCTGGCTCAAGCTCATTCAAATTAGATGAGGCATAAGTAAGTGTAGAAAAAAAGTGTTTACTTCATGCATCATAAATGCTGTGCAAATGACTGGACATAAGCTTTGCTGAGACATATCCTGTTAGGCATCCTCCGGTGAAGTGAATCAAAAAGTTAGTTCATGAGCTACATCTGCTCCCTAAGCTTATCACTGCTGGTGGGGATTGCCATAGAATTATGTGCAAGACGCAGTCTTTACTTCAGCTGCGTCCTATTGATAAGGCAGAGGGTGGAAGCAGTGGAGAGAAAACTAAAAGCTCAGGAGAGAGAGCAATAGTCTGCGGAGCAGCAGAAAAAAAAATGCTGCAGTCGAGGACCACCATTAGAAATGATATAGAGCTATGCCCCGGACCTAAACCCGACGACTGAGGAGCTAAACTATCACACTGTATAATAATGTCACAATGAAATATGTGTGTGTCAAATAGTAAGGCCATTGCATAAAGCTAACCCAGGTTTCTGCAGATAACTGTGGAGGCCCAGTATGTCCTGAATATGAGAGCACAATACTCTCCCAAGGGAACTGGCTTTTGATTTTTTAAGTAATAAGACTGGTGGTGGAAGCAGTATTTAGATCCTTAACGTAAAAGCAGTAATACTACAACATAAAATTACTCCATTGGAAGTAAAAGTCATGGCTTAAAAATGCTACTTAAAGGGGAACTCTACCGACTTTACACATCCACTCCTACAGGTTTTGGGGCGTACTACTACATATATGGAAAAAGTTGTACAAAGGTTTTTGTGGTTCCAGGGAGAGCTGTGTGAAGTCTGATAAATCATTTGAGGCAGCATCAGTTGGGTCTCAAGGCCACAAGTTTTACAGTGGAAAAAATCTAGGGGTGTGGCATTAGAAAGAAACGGGGTTACCAGACCTCTGTAGCCTGCTCCTCATCTCAGCTTGAGGCTCGAGGCTCTAGTCCACATCAGCCGCTACTGACGTAACACACCTGAATATCTGATCAAACTGTTGCCGGTTTCGTTGCAATGTGGGTAATGCAGACACCAGGTTTTGACAAAGATGAGGAATGCGTGGTATAAAAAAGATGACGTCCCTGATTCTGGTGCATCGATTTTGATATTCTTTGTTAAACTGTCCATCGTGACTCATGGGACTGTAATGCTAAATTGAAGTCTTCTCTTTAGTAAAAATACAGAATTACTGTCAGCAAAATCTACTTAAAGTATCAAAACTAAAACCACTCATTACGCAGAATGTCCCATTTTGAAGTATTATATTATTATATGTATTATATTTTTGCATAATTATTACTTGATGTTAATGTTTAAGGAGAATTTTAATGTAGTAGTTGGTTGAGATAGAGCTGATTTTAACTGTTTTATATATTGCTGGGTAGTTTAATCTTTAACAATACATCATGTTATATAAGTAATTCATAGGTTTAGTATGTACAATCTTGATATGTAAAGTAAACTGTAACTAACCCTATCAGAAAAATGAAGTGGAGTAGAAAGTACAATATTTCCCTCTGATTTGTGGTAGACTATAGGTAGGGAGTAACATAAAATGCATCCATAAAACATTCAGAGACAGAATATTTCATTTTTTATCACTACAATGTCTTCCTTGTGGCAACTAAAATGCACTTCACGTATTTATGGTTATGTTAAGGGCACTCAAAGCACTTGGTTAAGGTTACAGAAAGACTGGTTATTTGGTTGAACACTGAAATAGTCAAGGCTAACTTGAAGCACAGGACAGGACGTACTTCAAAATCTGACCAAAGCCACAATCTTTCCTGCTTAACCAAATGGTTTTAGTAGCTTAAACCTAACCACATGCAGGACACAGGATGCAGGATGCAAAGCTGGTCTCTGGTGTCAAAATCCTACACTATAATAGTGTAATAGTAATATAATAATAATTATAATTAGTTCCTGGACTGGAAATAGGTTGTCATTGAACATAACTATGGGAGCAATTATACTTTTCATCCAAAACTATATTGGGAAAAATCATTTAGTTGTATATAAACTAATCGTTTTGGAAACGGAGCTGCATGATAGATCAAGCATTCCACTAACAATTCCTGCCTTTAGAGTTTTCTATAGATGATTTTGTTGTGGGGAATTAATTAGTACTACACTTTCAGGATTTGCGCTTATGCCACAGAGGTGACAGCAGAGTTCTCACAAGCAATTCCACATTCAGTCTTGATAGTTAATTACATTTCCAAGGTGCTGCTTAATACCTGAAGAGGAGGTGACTTTGCTCCCCCTGAGCACAGACAACGCTCTGAAATGGAACATGGGTCCTGAAAGGTGGCATTAGCGGCCCACTGAAATGAAATGGTGTCAGCCTTTGTCGTACCACATGAATGAATTTAATTTGTGTGATCCCCATGTTCTCAAACCAGTGGAGCAATCAAAGGTACTGCTGTTGAAGCTCAAGGGCATCCAGCAGCGCTTTTATGAACTGTGAGCAGTTATATTGAGAATGCAGAAGCATTTTTGTTGCCTGAACAAACAATAGTTTTGATGGTTCAAATGAGTAGTTTGCACATATTCTTTATGACAAAACCAATGAACTGAAACTGAAAAACAGGAAAATTGGAAAGGCTGTAGACCTAAATTACAATCATCTTGTTTCCTAATTGCATCGTACCAAAACAGCACCAAAATATATGTTTGTGGTTTTTAACACTTGTAAATGTGGAACTGCATTTGGCCAGAAAGCTGAAATATATAACTATACACAAATCAACAGCTGCTTTGTCTTAAATGCAATGCACTCTTGTACTGTATGTGAACCAACACGTGAGGAAGTGTGTGCATTTGCTTACATTTTGGTGGGACAGAGTTCTCATTTCCCTCTTTAATGAAAAACAAGACATTCATAAAAAAAAAAAACACAATGCGCTTTTGTGGTTTCAAAACCTCTATCTATTTTTGTTCTATCGCATATGTCATGAAAAGCATTTCTAATAAACTGAAGATCAATTATAATTGTACTGCTCAATTGTCAGTCATTTAGCTCAGCTTAAGCATAACTAATGACATTTGCTACAGTCCTTAATAGCTTTCAAGGCTACCTAAACATGAAAGAAATCACCACCATTTCAGTCACAAAACTTGAAGCCATTCTTTCTGTTTGTCCTTTTGGAGGCTTTTCTTTCTCTATGTTAAGGTTCTTTTCATCTTTTCATTGATCCTGTCTGATTCGATATGAGTGCCATAATCTAAATTACTGATTACTTTTCTAAAATTTAACTATGATGACTGAGATATCACCACCGATGGCGGTGGACTCAGACTCATTGAAAACAATTAAAGAAGGCCTATCATGATACCAAAAACATGTCCTCTGTGATCACGGCTTGTCAGACTGGTAACATAACTTTAAGTCTGCTCTTTAAAAGTAATCCTTTGGGTTTATTGATTGTATTGATTTTTTTTCCCCCTTTTTAAATCAAAGTGTACTGGTGGTGGTACCTGCATCTTTATCATGCTTAATTGGAGACAGATTTGTTTCAGATTTCCTGGTGTGGGTACAAATAAAAAAAAACTCTATAAAATTTAAAACAGCAGGTGACCTGAGGTTATATGTAGAAAAGCCCCCACAGGACAAATAAATCTAATTGTATTTAATTTACACACTAACAATAACAATATGGAATTACTAGTTACGGAAGTCTGAACAGTCTTAGCAGATTTATTAATTATTGCTGTTGTTTCTGTGTTATCTGTACAGAGCAGGAGGAGGCTTAAAGAACTTTTGTAATTTTGTTAACTATAATTTAAAAGCGTTGAAGCAAGCAGTAACACACATTCAAACTACACTGCATGCGTGTGTTGAGTTTGTGAAGTTGCTTATCTTGTTGATGTTGCTATTGAAAAAATCGAATGATTCACCAACCAGCTTTGAATATTTTTTAATCTGAGTTTTAAAAAAACCTAAGTGGAAAAAAACAAAAACAAAAAAAAACCTTCAATCATCACAAAAAAATGTTCACGCTTGGCTGAAAACTTTGCTGGGGTGGAAAAGTTGGTGCATCAATAAAAGGAACGACAAAACACAATGGAAACAGACTTAGAGAATAAACTGTGGATGTACATGGAGCATGTGACTTAAACGTCCTGGAGCTTCTGTAGGGATGAAAAGTAGTGACAGACAAAAACATCAGGTCTATGCGGAGTGATTAGGAGACTGTAACCTTCCTTGGCGCTCTTTTAATTGTGTCATTTTGTTGCGCCCTCTTCCTCTGCAATGGCACATGACAAGAAAATTTGCGCCATCGGCTGTTTATCTTGATGGTCCTACTCCTAATATTTGCATAATGGTAGTGGATGGAAATGCACAATAATTCGCATTTTCTTTTGCAGATTTTACTTAAAATTTGGTTAAAATTTGCACGGAATTTGGATGAGAACCTATTGTCATCCAGACAGATGCAACAAAACTGATTATGGTCTTAGAAGCTAGTGAAAGAAGAAAACAAACAAACAAAAATGACTGTTATTACTTGCTATTTTAGACAGACACACAGCCAGCCAGACAGACAGGCACTGTTGATAGCTAGAGATTTGAGGTCCAGAAATCAGAGATTTGTAGGCAGGATTAATGGGCACATCATCGTCCTGTGCCAGAGCCAGATTCCGACAGAAAAAATGTAGTTTCATAATTGGCAAAAGATATGGTATTCTTCTTTAAGGTAGTTCATCAACGTGGCAGCTGCAGTCACCATTTACAGATCAATTTTCAGAAAGACTTAGGATTACAAGGTTTTGATGGAGTTTCAATTGAACTTCCCACTGTTGTGAATATTTTTCAGTGTGGTGTTAAAAAAAAAAATATAAAGTTGGTTTTCGAAGCTACCAATGTCTTTGTTACAGTTTGTGTTGACAGGATCCTCATGCTACTCCGAAAGCAAAGCTGAGGAAGAAGGTCACGTCTGTCTATTCTGCTCGCCCTCCTGAACCGAGCCTCTCCTGGGAGGAAGGCAAGTCTCTCTAGTTTTCCAAGACATGTCAGTATGGGGTCTGTGTGAGAGAAAAAGGATTTCCTTCATGTCCTCAGTGAACATTTGCATCAAAGGAAGCTTATTGCGCCAATCGGGGGGGGGGGGGCAGTGATGTCTTTTAATGCTGCCACTAAAGCAATCACCCATGACAAATTCTCCACAGAGGAAGTTACAGATGCTGTGAAACTTTTAGGCTGATTCTGGGAACTTGTCAACCCTAACTGTCGACAAGGTCCGGGCTACACAGACACTGTGTCTACACCAGCTGGTACCAGATTGTCAATGCCAAACCAAAGTCTGCCTGTAATTTCTGAAAATGTTTCATAGGAACTGCTTATTGCATCGGAATATGATAAAGGGGAGAGAAATCCGCACCGCACATTTTCTTTACCGTCTGACATTGACTGTCCCCATAGGTTTTACACTGTCCTAATACTTTCTGTTTATTTGTTTTTTTTTAAAAATCGTTTTGGCTGTACTCGAAATGAAACAATGACAGTGAGGGTAAAGCTGCTGACTTTCAGCTTTAAGGGTTTGAGGGTATTCACATCCATACTGTAGCACCCGTAGGTCCTTTTGTACACGATGCCCCTGCTTTTATAAAAATGCAGCAAGACAATGGTCCAAACTATAAAGACAAGACAAACATGGAGGGATTTAATAGCCAAACAGTCTATAGTTCTACCGCGTATTCTGCATTCCTTCTTTTTGTATACTTCCTAAAAAAATTACTGCTGCCCGCAAGCTACATCATCCTACTGGTGTAGCCCATGGACGATCCAGGCCCTGATGTGCCTGCGTCTGGACCTTGGCCCGCAGTAGGATCAGCACCGAGGGTAGTGCATGTGACAAAAAGATACCGATAGTATACTTTAGCTGAGTCACAATTCTATACCCGCAGGCACGATAAAATATGTCTGTCTGTCTGTATCCATCTACTGAAGAAAGTATTGATTGGATCAAAAGCTCAGAACAGCTACTTTGGATCTTGTGTTGAGAGTCAACTGCTGTTTCAAAGCTCAGGAATTCATTTTCAATCTCAGAATTAAAATGAATTGCGAATGGTGGTGAGGCTTTTCCAGAAAGATGTTTAAGAACTAAACAAACAAGTATTAAATATTGAAACATTTTGCCTCCTGTTTGTGAAGTTTAATTGCAGTTCTAAAATTGAAGTTTAATTCACTTATTTTAATTTACTTATATTTTATTACCAAAACCGTATACTATTAAGATGAGTATGTAGTACATATTGTATACAGTTTGAATGCAGTATGGAACTGGGACACAGCAATGTCTGCCGAGGTCTGTGGGTCATAAACCTCTGAAAGTCGCTGACTGTAAACAATTAGAAAAAAACGGAATATTAAATATGATGCCTTTGAGTTTATGTTAACTTGTTAATTTACTTTCCTTCCCCTACAGTTGGGCTGCCGCGCATAAAAAAAGCACCTCGATTCCTACACTATTCATCTTATATGGATGGAGTCAGCACTTTAACCTCATAGTCACTGTTAAAATGAAATCCAAAGTGCTGGAGTACAGAGCCAAAACAATGAAAAATGTGTCACTCTCCTAATACTTTCCGACCACACTGTACAGCATGACCATAGAAGGGAAAATAAGGAAGCCCTCGCGCCCCAACAGCTAACCCGAGCGCCACACAAATGTGATCAGTGTTCTACAGTGGCTCCTGCGTGTCCTTCCTTTGGGAAAATTTTTCATTACAAGCGTAGGGTGTGCAGTGCAGCCCACATTCACTGCCCAGCTACGGAGCAATGCGGTATGCCGACTGTAAATGATGCCAGTAGCAGATTAATGGCGACCATCAGGATGAAGTAATTACCAACGCCACAGTAGAGCAAACTACAGACGCTATTCCCTCTAACTCCCCCTCGCTCTTCCTCCGTGGGCGAGGAGAAGGGGAGAGGCTGCTTCGGTCTGATTAATGAACAGGAGAAATATCGAAGCCTTATCTCTCCCTTTATCTAGGGGCTTTTTTGTGAGGAATCCTGAGTGGGATTGGCCTCAAAGCAAAAACAATTTTAAAAACTAAAAAAAAAAAAGGAGAGAAAAATTTAGGAACAATTGGTTAAAGGACTGGAATGCACCGCTGGAGACAGAAGGAAGACTCACATAATAACATAGCTTTCTGATGATACGTTGACTAGAGTGAGTAATTGTCCTTGAAAAGCATTGATGATTGGAGGAAAAACAGCGGGCAACAAATACCAATAACTGCATGCAGCATCTTCTTTTTTACTACATATGTTCTTGTTACTATTGACCAAGTTGTGTGAGTCAGGTCTCGAAAAAACAACAACAGCTCCAGCTTGTGACGGTACTTTAATGTCAGGAGATTGGCAAGGAAAGCAAGACAATGCTCTACACCCCTGCTAGGCTTTTTACTTGAAAAGTATAGTGCTTTTTATAACCATGGTATAAAAAGTCTCTAAGTTTACTTAGAATGTCTAAAACAAGAAAGGTTGAGGTGACTTAATAGATAACATATACATTGTCAGTTTAAAGGATATGTCCAGTGAAATGCTATATTTTTCTAATTGTCAACAAATTCCGTGAAAAAACCCCAAAACCAACATTTTTGAAATTACTTATTGAATTATTATTACATGCTCCTATGGGTTGTGTGTGGGTGTAAGGACAAAACGAGCTATATGGTCATTTAGGTTGGATTTGTTGTATTTACGCACTAACACACCAATTGCAAATTAATGTACAGGTGAAAATAGTCCCCATGATTGTAGTTTCTAAAAACTACAATGCCCAGCTGTTTTACAATACCTTTAAACTTTATAAGGTATTTTTAAATACCTTTAAAAGAAAGGAAAAAAACAAAACAAAAAGTTAAGTCTGTATCAATAAAATCAATATCCATCTGTAATGTAGAGTTTAAAAACACTAAAATGACAAACTAACTGTAGCTCTAGATGCTCCTCATACTCTGCAACTGAGAAATGTTTAGAATAAATGCTGCAAATGTAAATAAATGTTCATAAGGTTTATCTCATGACAATGACAAGGCCATCTAACTTATTTCATTAGTAGTTGTAGTAGTCTGAACATGTGGAAAGTTACAGATTTTTCTGTTTTTCAGTGACAACAATGTAGATTTTAATGAGATAGTAATTGTGAACGTGGTAAAAAATGAACGCACACAAAACATACAAGCAAAACAAACCATATTTGTCTCCCCAGACAGGATGTTACATCATCATGCTTTCACTTTCAGATCAATGAGCAGCTGTAGCTCGAGTAAGATGTTGTCACATGTTGTCACTACACACAAGGATCTCTAAAATGTCTCTGGCTTGAATTATTGCTTGCTAGAAGATCCTGTAAATCTTCTCTGTTTAAATGAATAGATCATTTCAAAAGGGATTTGCCCTGAAGAACAGGAGGATGGCAAACAAGTCATGAATAAATGTGAATAACTACAGTACAGTTTGATCCTAATAGATCATCACTTGAAGAGTTATGGCAGCATTTCTCTACCATCAACAAGTATTTTCTTAGAAATCAGAAGCATGTGAGAAAGCGCTGTGCAGTATGAACAAACCGGTCAGAAACTCCATTTTGAGGACAACACTTATGTGGAAAACAAGCATGCGTCACAGGTTCATATAACCACATCCACCATCGTAATGTTAGACAACCAGGAACATATGGTGTTCTCAGTAAGCTTTCTAATTAAAATATATGATATATTAATCTTCACGAACACAGGATTCTCTCCTTTAATTTTCTCTTTACTGACAGATAACAGATGGAAATGCTCACAGAGACTGAGTTGCATTTGTTGCACAGAATATCACAATTATACTGTAAGTTTAAGTTAAGTCTTTTGGTGGCACTAACACTTCTGTCAACAATTTAAAAGGAAAACATGTTGCTAGAGAACAGACATAGTCAATGCACCAGGTTCATTTTGTTGTTTTTATTAGACATGCTGCAAGCTGGGGATGAAAGTACTGCTCTGTGGTTGGTCTGTCCACCACTTTTGGTCCAGACTTATACTATATATACTATTACTATTGGATGAATTGCCCTGAAATTTTGTACAGATATTCATGGCCCCTGGAGGAGTAATCCTATTGATTTTGATGAATCCCTGATTTTTCCTGTTGTGTCACCACGAGAGTGACAACATTGGTTTTGAGCGAAATATATCTAACTACTGGATGCATTGCCATGAAATTGGGTGCAGACATTCATGGTTCCCGGAAGGATGAATCCTACTGACTTTGGTGGTCATAACTTTACCTCTAGTGCCACCAGCTGGTCAAAGTTTTCACGTGTATTTCACTTATCTTTGAACACTTGGAACCCTGTGAAATATCTACTTGATGGATTGACACAAACATTTGTACATCCATGGTCCCCAGGGGATGAAGTCTACTGACTTTGGTGATCCTCTGACTTTTCCTAACCACTATGAGTTTGACATTTGTTGTTTTTTCAACAGTTATTGAATGTATTTCTGTGTAATTTATTACAGACACTTATTTTCCCAACAGGATGAATTGTAATAATTTTGGTTATCCCCTCACTTTTCCTCTAGCTAGTTAGCAAATGTTAGCATGCTAACATGTTAAGCAACAATGGAAACATTATACCCTTTGTAAAATTCACCACGTTAGCATTGTCATGGTGCCATGTTAGTATGCTGACATCAGTGTTTAGGTCAAAGCCGTGTTTAAGTACAGCCTCACATATCTGCTACCATGGCTGCAGTCTTGTTCTTAATATACTGTATACTAGTGTAGATAACCAGCAAAAAATTGAAGTAGGGCAATTGAATATAATAACTCCTCTGGATCACAGACCTATGGCCTGAAGGCTCTCTATTTTTCACTGATATTAAATAATCATACAGGAAGAAATTCACTAAAGAAAGTAAAATACCGATTTTTCAACCAAGATGTTTTTCTACCTCCAATAATGTAAAAACTAACAAGTAACACCCCACTGATGTAAATATTTGTGTTTACCAAAAGTAAGAAAGAATGATTTCAATAAACTGTTTCCAGTTTTTAGATAAAATGTATACAAAAACTACTCAGTATCACATCAAGTTCAATCTGGTCACAAACTACTCACAGCAACAACTTGATACTTACCTACTCACCAGGGTTTGTTGAAAGTTATTCCAGCTCTAAGTAGAAAATCACTGGCTGAGGTAGATGAGGCAGGTTGGGTAAAGTGGGTACAACAAAACATAAATTACAGCACTTAGTCACAAAAAACAAAACAAAAAAAAACCTCAGAGTGCACTGAACATCATAAATCAGTGGAGTCGTATCAAAAGGATATTTGAACTCTTCTGAAATTAAACACCATTCATCTGCGTTGTGTAGGGATAAATTTCAGATGTCAGCATGGTCAAGATTCAGAAAACGGGAAATGCATTTTGACTTCAGGTAGAGGGGGAAGTTCACACATAAACAACTGAGTGATTATGGAACAATATTACCTTGAAGGATTACTGCTGCTTTAACTCAACATGGGAGATAATGTGTTCTTGACCGACATAATGCAGAAGTAGCATGTTACAACTCCCGGGTGAGATACCATGACCTTTTCCGTGTTACTGCGGCCAGCTGATAATGAGAACCACCAGTTGACATTGCTGCTGGTCGCATAACAATATGTTTGTCAGGAAGACTGTGTTCGACAGCCGAGAGTGTAGAGGATACCAGAGACATCGCTGACACTATTGATTTTCGTATTGATGGAAACAGGTTGACTGACTGGACCACATGCTGGCACCTCCAGGCTTGTGCAGCGGCTCATGGTAGCTAAAGTCTATCACACGTCACTCTTTCTGCTCAGCAGGGGGACAGATAACCTTTTGCTAACAGACGAGATTGATGTGCGCAGAAAACAACTCTGCGGTACGTCTCTGGAAATAAACTGTGGTACTGCTTGAAAATTGAGTGTTAGATATACGGTATGTTTTTTTCCTTTTCAAACGACGACAGTGATCTTTGTTACTTAGTTTATACACATTTACTCCTTAACTTCTGCTTTAACTGTTGTACCAGTTAATTAATCTTTCTTCCAACAACCAGAAGTCTCTGGCTCTAGCTGGGATTGCCCCAAGCTAAATCACCCACTACAAAATCCTCCACCGTATGAGCCGGTGTATAGCATCACTTGGTTGAACCAGCTACTCATAAATCCATCACTATGTTTGTGTGCATAGTAGACTGAAAGCTGACCGGTGTCCTCAACTGATTCCACAACACTGAACTGACTCCACTGTTTATGCTGTGGTACTTCCTTCTAGATCCATTTCCAGCTTCAAGCTTAGCAGTATCAGCACTTAATGTAGTTCAAGCTTACTTTTTGTATTGGCTAGTTGTCTCTTCGTTTGATTCAAAGGAATGCAATATCAGCAAAAGTGCTCTGGACTTTATCCATTTTTGCCTTCAGTGAAGCGAAGTCTGCTTTTAATCCAGCAGGATACCATGTGCCCTTCCAGTAGATTATTCAGTGCAGCCATGCTGTTGTTGTTGAGACAGCTAAGAAGGAACTCGTGTTTTTTTGGCTTTATTCTTTTTGTTTTGTTTTAGTAGGGATCTCTCAGATATGAACAGCAGTTTTAGTGCTTAATATACTATAATATATGATATTTTTAAGCTAAGCATTTTAGATCCAAAGCTGGGGTTGAAAATATACTGAAATTTTAAAGGTTTTGAGGAATTTGCGATGAATGATGACAAAGTGATAATGTTGTGTTGTTCCTTGGTTTGACTGGTTGATTTTTTAAATAACATTTTTGTAAAATCTATTAAAGCATTGTGTAATTGTTAAATTATTATTATTACTCCAGTAGACAATATCAAATGGCAGGAAAAAAGCCTCTGCTCATGCAAATTTGAAAAAAAAACAAAGTGGCCAATTATGCCTTGATAGGTATTCTTAATATTTGTTATGGCTAGAATTATACTACATTATACTACATTAATTGTGGTACATGTACATATATATATATATGTATATATCCCATACACACCATTCACCCACAACATTAAAACCAATTACCGTTTTTAGTGTTGTGGCTGATCGGTGTATAAGTAATATTTTCAGAAACCTAATATTCTCCATATCAAGAATCTCTACTGAGAAAGTGAGTCTCCAGTCTCACAGTCAGATATGTTGGAGATTATGATTATATAATCTTTCATTCTCACTCTTGTTCCCCTTTCAAAAGACAAATTTAAAGGTAGCTTCAAGGTTAAAGGTAACTTAAAGATGGCTGTAGCAGTAGTTTCTCTAATCTTCCTTCAATCCTAAATCCAACAGATTGAAGTTCACTTTTTGTTAGTGTTTACAGGTCAGTGATCTAAGTATCAGCGATGCACTATAAATACTCTTGACATATGAGTTCGCTGGACACTAAAAGGAAGGCATAAAATACCAAATCTACTGCCTTTGAAAGTGACACTGTGGTGTTCCTGTTTGTCTCTGGTTACATACTAAATATTTGACGAATGGAAGTATGTGTATTGGTACTGTAATATTATATCAAAATTACTTGCCATGTAAGCCTCATGCAAGAACTGCTCGTATGAAAGGATTTGCTCTTAAGTGGCATATACAAGCAATTTAACACAATTTGTGCCATTCACCAGTTTTCTTGTACTTAGATTTTTTTTTTTGAGTGACTCAGACCTGTTGCACTAGTCATGAACACAAATAAACACTTGTTTCATTGAAAAAAAACGTTATGCCTTAATCTGAATGACCTTGGAACTTAAATATGATTCTACAATTCACTAAAATAAAACATAATATATATAATATATATATATATACATATAACAGACTTAATGCAAAATTTATATTCTGTTCACCATATCATAATCATGGTTTTCCAATTAAGTGAGATAAGATTCTCTGATTTATTAACATATTTTGGCATAGCAACTTTTACATTTCAGTGGTTAGGAAACTTCTCTGACTCCATCATCTGCCTCAGGGTCTCTATGCAGGTCTCTGTCCAGTTTCATCCTCTGTTGCACCTGCCAGTGTAATGTCAGCAGCTGTAGGCTGTAATATTCTCCAGTCTAATATCTCAGTGATTGTTGTTCCTTGACCGCCTTGCATATTAGTCATAGACAGCTTTGCTTTAGAAAGATCTTTTTTTAGCTTTTCATCTAAACCATACCCTCCTTTTAATTGCTGTCACAGTATACTCTGCTGTGATTCTCTGTTGACAGCCCTTCTATTAATATTTTCTAATTGTGTCAGGTCAGCTAATATACATACTTACATTGCTGAACTTTTTATCTTATTGTCTAGTGATGTCCAGCAGTGGGACTTGAAGCGCAGCACTTTTATGCACAAACAGGTAGCCTTATATGGCAGGGTTGTCGATTATGCTAATGATCAAATTTGATGAACATGCACCTTCTCGTGAACAGGTGGTCATAAGTTTATTCAGGTAAGAGAGTTTGGTGAATCCATTTTGTACAAGTACACCTCAAGGAAAAAGTAAGGGAGGTTTAGGATTAGAATACAAAAAAATGTGCTTCCATGAGGCCCAATGTTTTTTAAGTACTCACTTTTTACAGTATCTGTGCATCAAAACTATAGTATGTTCAAGATTAGGAAAAGATAGTGGCTATAATATAATTATTATAATATAATCTTGTACTAAACATGACGTTACCTCCAGTCTCCTGCATGAAAGTCAGATACGCTACACATCCATCCATCACTCCAATCTCCATGTGCTTCCATTTCACACCTTGCAACATAAAGGTCACATTATATCCTGCAGTGGCACTGAACGTTGGCATTGTATGTAAGATGTGCAGATTAATCCAATATGGACTGGGCTGCACATAAGACACAAAGCAAAGCTTGTGTAGTGATAGAGGCTCCTGATCCGTGCCTCAGTAACACTGGTGTATCACATTTGAAAATGGTCACCAAACCGGCTACAGCAAAGGTCAGGAACTTTTTTACAGTAAATAACATTTAAAAAAAATTTTTTTTTTCTTTCCTCTCATGTACATTAAATAACTCTGCAAACTCTTGATGGCACAACATCCCAGATGTGCCGTAAAGATGGCCGACACAGACACTCTCACCACTCCAATGTTACTGGCCACAAGCACTCTCTCTCAATCCTTCCCACCATCTCATTGTCTTTTTTGTTCCCTTTCTCACTCTCTCACACACACACACACACACACACACACACACACACACACACACACACACACACACACACACACACACACACACACACACACACACACACACACACACCTTATTCCCAGCTCTGTACCCCCTGCAGTGCTCCAAGTGGCCTGCTGTCACTCTCCCCCCACCACAGAACTGCACTCTCTTTCCCTGCCTGGTCCTGCAGCGCTCAGTGCTGGAGCTTTCATTCCTGCCTGTCAGAGGGAGTGAGAATGGAGACACCAGGGTTGTAACGGAACCAGGGTAACCAGCTCTCACTCCGAGGCTGACAAGAGCATACATGACCGGTGTGGAAGACTCTCCCCAGGGCCCCCTCTGAAGCCTCATGTTTATGCAGTGCATGCACTTGTTTTTAGGATATGTTGATATTTGTTTATTAAAAGCTATGTTCGAGGAGCCTCTCTTTCTCTCAAAAAACAAAACACTAAATCAAAATTTTATAGTGATAAGAGCAGATGGAAGTTGCAGCTGGGGAAATGATCACATGTTCCCTCATCATATTTAAGGTCTGATATACATAAGTATTGGATTATTTTCTGTTTTCAGTGAACCAAAGCAGTTTCATTTAACCTTTTTCTTTGTTATGAAAAGAATTTTTGAGGGACTATTATCAGTAAGGGCCATTAAAATGACGTGCTGCTGCTATGATGGATGATGCAGTGATTCTAGGCGTATGGTATGATTACTCTTGAAGTGGGAGAGCTTCACACATCAGCCACAACAGCAGAAACCCTCCCAAAGGGGCCAGCTAGAGGCTTCCAGTGGCCGCTGAAGGACTTTTGAAGCAGTGGCCACTCAGTGTATCTGCTGCTCTGTCAACTCACTAACATGACCACCATATAGTGTAGAAGTTGTTTCATCGTGGAGCCTATGGTTCGTATACAGCCTGAGTACAAAGACTGGTCGTGTTTGAGTTCCATGAGGGACAAACATGCTGAACGGAGCCAGTTTTTCTTTATCTATACAGAATATTTAATATTTTTTCTGCCTGTGTGACTGAGCACACTGGGTTTTGCTTTGTGGTCATCTTGAGATGGCACCCTATTACGTCATGATGCATGTTAACTATTTATAAGGTTCTCAAAAAGAGGAAGAGTTGACTGACTGTGCACAGATACTGTAATGCACTGCTATTCAAACCATTCTTTTGTCGTGCATATTTAAATAATTTCACATTCATATGTACTATCTGTAGAAATTGTGTTTTGCTGGTTTATGCAAAATTGTAGAGCTGAGGGTGAACCTTATCTTAGTCTACATATTGAACTGCTCCTGTTAGTCTTTTTTGTTTCCCTCTTTGTTTACTGGCTGAATGTAAATATAACCATTACACAATACGCAAAGATGGCAAACAAAATCTTGGAAGCAATATGCAAATATAGAAGAAATAAAGCCTTTTGGAGCCCTTTTGTACTGTGTTTGATTGTAGGTGTGATGCACAAAAGGCGTTATTACAAGTTGTGGTGAAACACTTTTAATGATTTTATCTGGTGAGTGGCAAAATGTTTATACAGAATTTATCTGTAAAACGTTCGCTTACAACTTAATTCATTTGTTTTTCCTACAATATATGTTCTTGAAATATGATATCCGCTCATGATGACTAAAGCGCGGTTTATATTTATTTGTTTATTTATTTTTTCATGGTTAGATTTAGACACTCACAGCACTTGGTTAAGGTTAGGGGTGATTGTGACCTTATTGTGAAGGTCAATACAGTTTGCTTTATTAATATTTAACCGAAACCGCAATCCCAAACTAATCTTAACCAAAGTACTTTTTTTTGCCTAAACCTAACTACATGAGTGGTGATGCGAAATCTGGTGTCAGGTGTCACAGTCCTGTGCTTTGTAGAGAAGTTTCATAAAATCATTCCCCTGATTGTAACTGAGCTCCACTAGTCACTTCCAGTCATCAGACACAATCTTTTTAACCCATGGCCATCAAACACAATTGAATGATAAGCATTACTTGCTTTCGGAGGTTTTCCAGAAGACAAAGCCTGCAGTGCTGATGCTGCTGTAATCCACTCAATGACCAGCAGATGACCAGCAGAGTTTAAAAGCCTACATCCATTAGATGGCTTTTACACTATTTTTGATATGATCAAAAAAAAGCATCCAGCTGTCATGTTTAACGAGCGAACCCAAATGCAGAACACAGACCTGATGTTTAGATGATTGAATAAGGACTTTATTGCGAAAGGCTTTGGAATCGATGGCGAATGGGGGGAGGCGAAGGCTCCAACAGGCGAAGGCGGAGGGCAAAGGGGAAAATGGTGGATAGCAGGGCTGAGCTGAGCGTGAAAAGAGGGCGGAGGAGCTGGCAGGCTAGGCAGGGGCTTGAGGGAAGCTGGAGGCCGTCGGAGACGGGCAGGTTTTGGGCTGGTGAGCTGAGCGGTGAGCGTGGCAGGTGGAGAGTTGAGTAGGCAGAGAGATAAATAGGGAATGATGCTGGGGCACAGGGAAACAAAGGTATGTTCGAGCAAATGCACGAGGAGAAAAACATGAAGCATGCACCCTACTAAGCGGCCGAGAATGCTTGGTACCAAACAGGCTAAAGCAACAATCTGGAAAAGAGTGGATGAAGAACCAGGGTCAACCAGGGCTGATGAACTGAACACCAGAAACAAAAAAGAAAAACTGGAGTCATGGCATTGACCATTTTACACATAACTAATTTATGCATCCTGAGAATAGTGGATTAGACAGATAATCAGACTAAATTGCTAGTTTATTTATTCAGCCTGACGTTGTTTTTCGTCTTTTTACTTGACCAGTCAGACCAGTATGTGACATATCCGCCCTGCCAGCAGCATGTTGTTTGACATAGAAGCTGCAGTAGCAGCTACAGTAAGAGAAGTAAGGTTAACATTTTTCACATTGATATGAAATATGGTGATTTAATGTTAACTCTGTAAGTAGGCTTACAACATCTTGTACAGCTGTGTCGATCTCATCCACACTTGTTGCCATTTTTCTGTCACTGTTTTCCATGAATGTTACTCAAATAACTTTCATACTCGCCTAACAGTATTGTGGGCAGCATGACGCATGTTGTATTGAAGTTCATTATTTCAGAGTCTGTCCAGGGCAAGAGAAAATTGAGTATTTCCACCTTGGAACTGCAGTCCCCCAAGCTGTTTGATAACGTAGTCAAGCTGAAGGCTCATGTTATCTATTACCGTTATGTTTGTAATGCTGTAGAGAGCGATACATAAAATACATTACCATTCTGATACATCGACTTGTAGGCAACCCCGTACATTTCGCTCTTCTTCCTCTTCGTCTTTGGAGTTGGTTTTCTGGTTTGAACATGTATACCTGAATTACTCCTCTATTACCACTTGCCATTGCGTAGTGTATAGTAGTTAGCAAACAGAAAACAAACATAGCTGTATAACAAAGCCATTTTAAGACCATGAAGCGACTTTTTTTTATGGAAAAAAATAAATATGTAATTTTGAGGAACAGAGATGAATAGGATCTAGTAGTGATTACATTCAGTTGCTGATATGTTTCCAATTATTATGGCAATGATTTGCATCCGTACACATCTGGATGCATTATCCTCATCCACGACCCTCCACACACACACACACACACACACACACACACACACACACACACACACACACACACACACACACACACATACGCACACAAACATTGATCTAAGTCACTTCTGGGGTCATTACATAGTATTGCATTAATTTCATGGAGACTTATCCAAGCCCTAACCATAACCACTACTTGCCTAACCCTAACCATAACCCTAATCTTAACCTTAACCTCAACCTTAATCTGACAATAACCTTAACCATTGACCCAAAAATCAGTTTTCCCAATTAGGGACAAAAGCCGTGTCCTCAATTGGACATGCCGTCCCCAATTAACTGGTCTTCAGACAGAAATTTGTCCCCCAAAGTAGCCTATGACAGAGATACACACACACACACACACACACACACACACACACACACACACACACACACACACACACACACACACACACACACTCGCTCTCTCTCTCTCTTTCTCTCTCTCTCTCAATTATTCACTCCCCACTCAGTCAACCCCAGAGTCTGAATGAGAATTTCACCCTTGCTCAGGGCAGTACAACAAATATTTACCAATGGATGGAGATTTGTATAATGTATGCTTTGTGAATAAGTGCAATGAAGTCGTAAAAAACAGAGGCCAAAGGCAAGCAAGTAAACATTAATTTCCAGCTGGATCAAATAGTTGGATGTTACTGCTTAGGTTGCTTTTTTACCAGCTGCAATAGCGTGACTGCTATTGTTTTCACCTTGTGAGTCTGTGTGCGGGCAATGGCCCCATTCCTACTTCTAGCCCCCCTACTGTCGGCGCCCTTGCTCGGACCACTCCCATCTTCGAACTCAGCCTTCATTTTGATTTCAACTGCACACCCGTAAAGATTTGTGACTCCATCTTCCACGGTTGTGATGCTGTCATAGTGACAAAATCTGTCGACAGACGGACGGATAGACAGACAGACAGACAGACACCTGCCAAATTGCTCAAAACCATCTCTGTGGTAGTTCCTGCTACAGTAGGTGTTTCCAGGACCACATTTTGCCATGATGACACGCGCACAAACACAGACACACACAGACACAAAGACTCTCAAGGTGAAAACCATCCCAGCCACACTGTCACAGGTGGTAATAAGTAGGCACAGTGAGTAAGATGCTTCTTAAAATCTTAGTCATTAACTTGATGCCCAACAAAGCTTCACGTATCGTCTGCATCTGCATGAGACAAGTTCTGTCTTTTACGTCCTCGACTTGTATTTGTTATAGGACTGAAAACACCTGAGACTGTCAAGATGTTGGAACTAATCTCACACAGAGAGTATGACATCACCTGTTTCAGAGCTGTTAGCCGATGGTAGAGTGTAAACACTGACAATGATGCTTATAGCAGTCGTGTGGCCTCGAGCCCAGAGCCAGCAGTTGAGCAGATTAAATCCCCGTTCTGATGGGATTCGTTTTAAGGACAATGTGCTAAAATAAGTGCCAACAAAGGACATCTGCTTCTTGGAAATTTTCATAGAATGAGCCTTCACTCAAAGGGATGGTGATTTCTGCTATATTTACAGGTTGTCATCCTATAAAAAAATCTATCCTGTGTGAAACGAGACAGTTGTCCTGACCAATGGAAGAGAGCTGGGCCTTCTGACATACATAGGTCTATTACAGCTCTGCTAATATCGTTCTGATAACATATGGCAGAAATAACATAAATTCAGCTGATAAGAAGCCTACAACAGAAAACAAGTTAATCTATTTTCATATAATTCTTCCGTATTAAATGAAAAGCATCAAGATTTACTATAAAATTGTTATTTTAGGGCTGTTCTACATTAACAAATGTTAAGATTATTCCTTTTCCAGATACTTTTGAAGCACCTTGGGAAGAATAAATCTTAAAGCTCTATTTCATGGGTCTGTAAATTCCAAATACTTTCCTAGTAGGTTTCCTGGAAAGAACTATTTAATTTGAGTCTAATTATATTGAATTTTCTTCCTCTAAAAACTTTGCCTTTCACTGCCAGATAATGCAACCCAAACAATGGAAAGCTGGCTCTTACTGCTGCAGATTACCACTGGTGAGTGTAGTTACATTTTTCATGCAGGCCTGGTGTAGTACAGCACACATCTCATTCAGGTTTATATGGCAGTTCTAGATAATAAAGATAATAATATAAAAATATCATGTTTAACTATGATTTCTTAATCACAGCATGTTAGTAGAATTCCTAATTGGCACTTTTATATTCCAACTGTTGTTCTGAGGATCAACATTTAAAGCCACACTATTCAATATTTTGTTTTATTAAAGATGAGTCAGATAACTATGTGGAAGAACCCAGAGAGATTTATCACCTCACACCCTCAGCTCTGCAGAGCATTTTAGCCTCTTTCAGCTCAGAACCTCACCACTCTCATCAACTGTATCTCTTCACCGTACCTCTCCCAACAGCGCCCCCAACTCAAAAATTTTCCTCCCACATCACCGTGTGTTTTTTTTTCCAAATTACGCTGACGAGTTGAGGAAATTTAACTGCTTTACTCAAGCTTAATAACAAAAAGCACTGTACCTTTAACACTTAGCATCCTCAAACTACAGGCCTCTCTTTCTCTCTCTCTATAAAACACAAACACACAGTCTTGATTGACTCACAGCTACATGCTTTATGGAGCCCACAGTTTGTATGTGGCTCAGTGATGAATATCAGCCTGTGACATTCCATCCTCAACCTTTCTCATCCTAATTATCTTTCCAGAGCAGGGGAGACGGATTTGGTGTGTTTCTGCACAGACTGGCAGGAGCTCCAGGTCTGGCTGGTGAATAATGGCTTTCTAATGGCAATATTAACCTTCTGAACAGACAGAAGTGCTTAATGTCTCCTATGATTAAGCCATGAGAGCTGTAATGTCAGAGGTCAAATGCTCTAGGCGATGAGTGGAATTATCAAGACAATGTGCGAGCGGTGATCTAAGCACAGAAAAAGCGAGGCCAATTGAACAGTGTGCTAATATAAACTGCAGAGCAATATTTTTTTTCCAACTGTAGTTCACTGTATTAGCTTGTAGTCAGGGATGTAGTGGAGGGTAAAGTCCCAGTTTCTACCTTTTCATTTGGGGAACAAAATATCTGTTTAGGCTAATCCTCATGACCTAAATTCACTGTACATATTGTACAGGATAATTCTTCTTATTTTCAATATAGGCTACAGATTCAAATCTAAGATTAACTTGATATATTTAAATTAATTGTAAACAATATTGTTATAATAATATTATGACCACAAAGGTCATACAGTGCATTCGGAAAGTATTCAGACCCTTTCAATTTTTTTGTTATGCTGCAGCCTTATGCTAAAATAAAATAAAATAAAATAAAAAATTCCTTCAATCAATCTACACTTAATAGCCCATGATGAAAAAGTGAAAACAGAATTTTAGAAATTTTTGCAAATTTATTTAAAAAGGAAGAACAGAAAAATCACATTGACATAAGTATTCAGACCCTTGAAATTAAGCTCAGGTGCCTCCCATTTCTCCTGATCATCATTGAGATGTTTCTACGCCTTGACTGGAGTCAACCAATGGTAAATTCAATTGATTGGACATGATTTGGAAAGGCAAACACCTGTCTATGTAAGGTCTCACAGCTGACAATGCATATCAAAGCAAAAACCAAGCCATGAGGTCGAAGGAACTGCCTGCACAGCTCAGAGACAGGATTTTGTCGAGGCACAGAACTGGAGGCGGCTACAAAAAAAAAAAAAAAAAAGAATCTGCTGCATTGAAAGTTCCCAAGAGCACAGTGACCTCATTAATTCTTAAATGGAGGACATTTGGAACAACCACGACTCTTCCTAGAGCTGGCCACCCGGGCAAACTAAGCAATCGGGGGAGAAGGGCCTTGGTAAGAGAGGTGACGAAGAACCCGATCATCACTCTTTATTGCTAGGTGACCTCTAGTGGCCATAGTAATTATGACTGGAGCAATGGAGGAAGTCAGCTGACATACTATATAGAGCGACAGAGTCCACGTTGCAAGGAGGGTGGGGTGAAGGGTTGGGTTAACCCTAACCTTTACCATGACTGTTCCACAACCATAACCATGTATTTGATGAACTCACAGAGGATTATCACCCAACTCTGTAGTTCCCTTCAGTGCTAATATTTTAGTTTCTTTCAGTTTATTGTTTTGGTTTCCGGCGCTCAACTTTGCTGTTTAGAGTCAATCAAATTGTGCTCGATTGTTTCATTTTCAGCCACAGCAGGCAGCTGTTTTCAGTGAAAAAGCTCCATAAATCGACTGTAAACAGCACATCAAGAACCAGACAGCAAGCACACACAATAAGCGAGTAGCTGATAAGCATAACCCTTTCCACAGGATTTGGGGGGGGGGCAAAACAGTGCTAAAAGAGACTGGATATGAGACTTATATTCATCAGGTGGCTAGAAACATGACTCCGATTAAATGCTAATGTTGCCCTGTGTCGGCTGCATGTGTAAGCAACTGTTTGCCAACAGGTTAGTCATTTCGACCTTAAAAGGTTGTTTTCACTCCCTTGGGTGGCCAAAAAAACAAAACAAACCAAAAAACAAAAAAGTGCAGGTTTAAATAATACTTTTTCAAATAAAATTATGATTACAATAACGAAAAGAAATAACATACTGACATAGCAAGCTTTCAGTCAACCAGACATACACCCTCAGAGAATATAAGAAAAGAAGAAATCACAAATTTAATTAATTTTGAAATTAATTAGCCTTATAAATGGTAGACTTACTGGGCTGGTTAAATCAAACAGGGAAGGTTAGCCAGTGGCAGGTGACAAACAGAAAAGTAAAATGTTTGACAGTGATAATTAAAAAAAAAAAGAAATAGGATATAATGGTAGATAGACACCCACTGATACACACAATCACAGCAAACACATTCAACCAACATTCACAACCATACAGATGGCAGACACAGATTGAGGTTGAGATGCAGCAACCAGGACGCAGAGCTTCACTGAGTCTCCAGTGACATGTTTCTGCATCACTGCTGTCAAGACTAGAATCTGAGAAGAGGACTGTATTACTCTGATGTTTTCTTCATGCCTGAAGAAACAAGCCCATGAATGCAACAACAAATACAAGAAGACGCAACGACGGCAATCGGTCGGCAGGCGGACACGGGGCCTCCTAGGACAAGCTAAGAGGAGGAAGACCCAGGATAAAAGTCATAAAATGAAAAAAAGAAGTGTAATAATAATAAAACACATCCACTTAAAAATAGAGGTGCAGAAAATGTCTTCCTGTTCTATGAACATGGAGCTGACTTTTTGACTTTCAAAAAGAAAATTTCAACAGAATTTGCTTAAACACAGCTGGAAGTTGATTCAGTGAGCTCAATACTATGGAAGATATGCTGTAGCTATTGAGTGGTGCTAGGGGAAGCCAGATACACGACATCAACAGGTTGAAACACGATAAAGGAAAGAATATTCATGCTTTCCTGAAAATATACTACAGATTTGTAGTATAGTATAAGTACTCAATATTTTATTATTTTTAATTGCTACTTAATACTGCACCGTGTTCCAGAGACAAATGGGACCATGGCCAGGATTTTAGAAATACTGACTTCATGAGTCCCCCAAAGGGTTTTTCATATTTCATTTATGCTCTGCAACAATAAAATGCTTTAATATAGCTTATATTGGTTAAAGCGATGTCGTGAATAAGGGATGCTGTATAGCTTGACGAGATGCCTGTAAAAATAGACAAAGTATATTTACTAAGGCAAGTTTTCATTAACCTCCTACTATGAATGAGTTCTGACCATTTAATTGAAAAATACTGAACTTTTATTTGAAACCAAGTGTTCATGGGCTTTAGAAAGGCAGTGTTTCTCCTGTGTACCAAGTGCTGGGGGCCTGTGATAGCATGCTATGAGCAAAGAGGGAACTTAAACCAGTCTTTCCAAGGACAGCAGGCTTCTGTAGGGATTATATTTGGATGTGTCAGATTGTGGTATGTCCATAGTGTAAACCAATGTGAGTCGGATTTTGAATAGCCACTTACTGTCGCAGGAGATCCCATCAAGATTTGAAAACACAGACACAACAGACAACAGAGGGATTTGTGATGCATAAATAAGCTCACATTAAGCAACATTATATTGACTATAAGAACTACCAAGACTCTCTCTGCTCACCTCACGTTTTTTGGCCACTATGTAGTTTGAAATTAACCTACGTGTTACCATTTTTTGTTTGCTGAAATTTGTTCCCAGCGTGGCATTTGCAGTTTTCATCTCTCCGGGGAATCAGACAGAGTGGCAAATTTAATCCTTTTGTATATTCATAAAACACTAATCTTACTGATTTGAAGCGCACAAGTACTAATAGTATGACTATTTAATACCAATGCTCTTACTTGGATATCAAGATGGAGCGAGATGAACAAATTAAACTGCAAAGGTAATTTCTTCTTTACTGAATCTTGAAACTCACTCACACGTCAAGAATAAGCTGCTTTTGAAAAATGTAATCGTAAGGTCATGAAAGGAAGCGCAATTTAGATTTGTGAAAGAAAACTGTAATCAGTTCCTCTCTGATTTGAGACTGTGAGCAGATATGTGGAG